>NC_059116.1:40051588-40351882 GCF_020740685.1 Jaculus jaculus | reverse complement strand
GATGACTGTGAGTTCAAGGCCACCCTGAGATTACAGCATAAATTCTAAGTCAGCTGGGGCTGGAGTGAAACCCTACCTTGAAAATCAAAGAAAAATAGAAAATGATAAGAGTTTGTCTTACAAAAAATGACAAAACAGTTGCTAAAGAAATAATAGGTAGACTATACACTGTGATAAATATCAGTATCAATATCTATATCCTTTCTGGTTGCTTTTATAGCTTCAGACATGAAAAGGAGATTGAGAACATGGTTAGTTTTGGAGGAACTACTTTATGCCAACTATGGAACTCTTCCAGATTCCTTTTTTACTGTTTTTTTTTTTTTTTTTTTTTTTTTTGTTGTTGTTGTTGTTTTGTTGTTTTGTTTTTTTTGTTTTGTTTTTTCAAGGTAGGGTCTCACTTTAGGTCAGGCTGACCTGGAATTCAGTCTGTAGTCTCAGGGTGGCCTCGAACTCTCAGCAATCCTCCTACCTCTGCTTCCCAAGTGCTGGGATTAAAGGCATGTGCCACCACACCCTGCTTCTCCCAGATTCCTGAAAACAGTTTTTAGAATCAGGCATGTCAGCACTCACCGTTAGTCCCAGTGAGAGAGAGTCAGGCAGCTTTGTTAGACAGCTAGGGTAGCTGGGCACCTGAAAGTAAGGAGCAGGAATGACTCTGGGCCTATCCTTCTAGTCTATACTTTGCTAGAGATCAAAATATGATCTCATTTCTTATCTCTTCCTTAGATCTCTTTTTCCACACAAAACCTGGACCCCTACCGGGAGGGAGGTCTCTTGTAGGATTTAAATCTAGTCCTAACATTGTAGTTCCCGAAGTTCAGCCCCCAGAATTTGGTTTCATGACTCTGCCTCTTCCTGACACAGCCTCTAGCCCAGATCAATTGTTGTCTCTTTGGCTCACCTTAGCCAGAAGGCAGGGCCCACCACTATAAGTATATAAACAGATGTATGTGAGGGGACAAACCTCTCATATGTTGAGGGATCCAAGTCAGCTTGTGACCAAGTGAGACCCTTCCCTGTTGCAAACCCAGTTACCTTGGATGAGTTTGGTCTCAGTCAAGTTGCTGCCTAGGTCGTCGGGCTGCTGTTCTGATTTCTGGAGCTGAGCACTGGCTTTTCCTGCGGGGCAAACCAAGCCTGGCAACTGTGGCCCTGCAGACCAGCACCCCTGCTGTTGGAACTGCTGCTGCAAAAGCTGCCTCTGATGGGTCTGTCAGCAGCTGAAGCTGCTGCTGCTAGGTCTGCTGTTGTTGCCGCTCCTGGGTCTGCTGCTGCTGGGTCTGCCACTGCTGGGGCCGCTGTTACTGGTGCCGGAGCTGCTGATGTTGCTCCCGAACTCTGCTCCTGCTTGTGTCCCGCTGTTCACCGGAGCTGGGCTCAGGCAATAAGGGAGGGGAAGGAGCCGCAGCTGCTCTGGTTCTCTCGCTGCTCCATGTGTTCTTCTACCTCGTGGTCTGCTCCTCCGTTGCTCACTGCCGTGCTCCCTTCACGTTTCCTGAGTTGCAGAGAGTGCTGGTGTGAGGGGAAGCTCCCACACCTGGCTTTTCCTGCGGCTGGAGCCAAGCCTGGCAGCTTTCTGTTGCGCTGCCACCGCCGCAGCAGTTGGCGGAGCTGCCAGGGCCACTTTTGCCGGCCTGTGCAGGCTCTGGATGCTCTGGATCTCTCCTACTTCTCCCCTGCTGCTTCAATTTCCTATACACCTCACTTTTTAGTAAAAGTGTGTATTTTGCTGAGTTTTTTTGGTCTCTCCTCCCCCCCAGGCTGCTTTGGCGTGATACGCCATCTTAACTGGAAGTCCCCCAAACCTCTTTTTCTTGGTGATCCATTCATTACTTATGTTGAATTTCTCCTTGCCTTGGCCTGGCTGGGCTGAGCTGAGGCGGGTCCCCCTAACACCTACTTTCCACATGGACTCTTTACCCCTCCCGCTCTCCACATGGCAAGAGCTCTTTGTACTTTCCTTTGTTCATTTCTGTGTTTTTTTCAGGGCCATCATGTGGGCTCTCAAGCTATGTGCATGTAGTCATGTTCCTTCTGTTGTTTCTGTACTTCTTTAAATAACTATAATAATTTAGTAATTACTGTTCTCAGTCTTATTTTATTCAATACTTTGGTTAAAAGTAGACATGAACCCAGAGTGTGGGGCTCAAGGACTTTTCTGGACCTGTAACACCTCATTTTGGAGGCTGAGTTAGGAGGATGACTGTGAGATCCAGGCCAGCCTAGGGTTACAGAGTTATTTCCAGGTCAGTCTGTCCTAGAGTCAGACCCTGCTTTAAATAAACAAACAACACCCCCCACCCCCAAACAACCCCTTGTTCTTGTTACTTCAGGAGCATGGTTTCGTGAGCTCTTCATTTATACTTTATACTGTAAAGTCTGTGTTTATATTTCATGTAAGGAAAAAGTTGCCAGCCTGGTAGTGTATGCCTTTAATCCCATGACTTGGAAGGCAGAGGAAGGAGGATCATGATGGGCTGTGGCCACCCTGAGACAACATAGTGAATTCCAGGTCAACACCACCAAACATAAGCATTATATTGAGCTCATTGAAAATCATTGAAGTTCACTAAAAGTTTCCTTGATTTCCACTAACTTTATTTATTTATTTATTTGTTTTTAATTTTGGGGCACTGTTTCTCACTAGCCAAGTATGAACTGGAACTCATCCTTTGTAGCCTAGCCTTGCCTCAAACCCACAGTAATCTTTCTGTCTTAGTGTCTCTAGTGTTGTGATTATAGGCATCTCTCAGCAAACCTTAGTCATAGTCTGCTTCATGATGTACACACACAGAGAGTTTTACTTGCTTCAACATGACAAAGTACAGAAAGCCTTGTAACTGAAACAAAGAATCCTAGACAAATAGGCGTGAGCATGTCTTGACAGCATTGAGGATGTCACATTTGTTGAAAATAAGTACCACTGATTTTAAGACACTTTACCTGAGTGTATGAACCATATTTCATAAACTCATTTTCTCTCCTCTGAGAATCTATTTGTTGAAGAATCATTTCATGGAGGGCATGGGCCACAGCATACACAGCATTGTAGATGTTGCAAAATTTCATCCATGGCCATGTCAAAGCTGTGCCTTGAAAACCACTCCAGTAAAGGATTGTAAAAATAGTTGTTCAGTGTTTCATAGTATGATTTGTAGAGAGAACAATTAAAACCCATCCACCTTGATCTTACAGAATTAATGTTTTCTGTATATTTGGAAAAGTTTATTGTCTGGATAAAAGGTTTTAAACTAGAAATCTCACCATGGCGGTGTACGAAAGTGAAAGACCAACGGAATGAGTAAGGGATGAAGTTTCCTTCACATGGGAGGAGATCCCACTGTGAGGTGGTGACCCAGATTCTCCGTGTGCCTAAACATTCCCGTTTTGTAAAGCTCATTTCCAGAATAGGTTTAATGTTACCATAAATGACAACAGCATTTGAGGATGATGTGAAGATTAGATCATGCACATTTATAAGAAATGTAAATATATGTGCTTTTACAGGGACCATATTCACATATGCTAAACAGATGCCATATCTTTGCATTTCTACTCTCAAGTTAGAGAGAAATTGAAAACCTTGGTCATCATCTGAGATGAACAGCTCCACCCATGTCCAGCTGAAATGAAGCATCAAGGAGACCATGGCAAGGGGCAGGTTTGTATCCTTGGGGGCCACCTGATAAAGATAAGGAAACTTCTCCTGGTCACTTAGTGTAGGATGAAATGGTCCGTAGGAAATCTAAAGAAAACAGAACATTGGACTCTACAAAAGGAGAAGGATTTTGTCAGGAACAATGTAACTTCTGAATGACCTTTTAAACCAGCAGAAAATGGAAGAAAATCTTGTTCATGCTATTACCACAGTCATATCTTATTTCCCAGAACCTTATAGGAAATTGCTGACCAGTGAGTCCTCTACAGAATCTCATTTCCTCTTACCCTGTTCTTTTCTATTTCAAGCAGGTAAAGGTTAATAATCCACCAAATCTGAGTGTTTACCAGTTCAGTTAAAATCATGATCAACATAGGCATAAAAAGTTTGTCCAGTTTTTAGAGTTTGCCACTAAGAGACTGAGTTTCAACTCCCTCTATAGACTCAGACTCACCTGTAGCTTTTTGTACAGTTGCATGAGTGGTCCTAGTCTTGCAGATCCTGCCTATGAGGGTCCTGTAAGTGCTATCTGACATGCTTTCTGTTCATACATATAGTTCGGAGAATCCTTCATGAGATTTGACAATTCATCATTATCAACAAAAACTGAAAATCTCTGACAAATCTTAGAAATGGAATGCAATTGCAATGACACATTGTATAGTAGGTGGGAGTTATGGTTAATATCTTCCAAGGCAAAAATCTGTGCCAGCACATGCTGGAACCTTCTGATTGGCAATCTGAAAGGGGAGCACAATCATCATCATGGATGAGGTGTCAATCATAAACTTCATATCAAGCCTACTGAACATGAACATTGTGTACCAAATGACATTCTCCCTGAACTTCTCTTATTGAACATGTTCCTTCTATTACGAGGATGGGGGGACATGACATCTTTAGAGGGTAGTATTTGAAAACTCATAAGATTAAAACAATTATAAATAAGTTTATTGTCTTTGTTGTGGTGGAGTGAACATGAAATGTTCTCTATACCCTATGTGTTTATAATTAAGTCTTAGACTCAATCCCTAGCTAGTGAAACCATTGGCAGGTGGTGTTTTGCTGGAGGGGGTGTGTCACCATGGGTGGGTCTAGATTTATAGTCTACCCCCTTGACATTACAAGCCAGCTTACTCTTGCTCCTTCTTCCAGCTGAGGTGGAAAGATGTGAGTTCATGCTGTCTATTCTTGGCATGTGCCTACACTGTGATGAAATTTCCCTTTATAATTTCTATTAAGGTGCAGGGAGCTGAAATATACCCTTTACTCTCCTAGTCTGCTTCCTGTCAGGCATTTTGTCCCAGCAAGGAGAAATTAACTGCTACTAAAAATTGGTAATGAGAATTGAAGCAATTGGTGCAATAATCCTGACTACCTGGTTCTTGCCTTTTAGAACTGGTTGTTGGAGGAAGATGGAAGCATATGGAGCTTGGACTACAGAAGCAATGCTAGAAGTATTGCTTGGTAGACTATTCTAGTAAGTGTTTGAAAAACCTAAATGCAGAGTCTAGTGTGAACTGGGAAGGCTTGCCATTTGAGGTTTCAAAGTGAAAAGAGAATGTTTTTGGGAAATCAGCTAGAAGCAGTTTATGTGATATTATGTTACAGAGGCTGGCTGAAGTCTACACATGTGCAAGATATTTGAGCAATGTTGAATTTAAAAGTAATGGGCAATTGTTTGATGGAGTAAATTACAGAGTAGGAGGATATGAAGGATATAACGTTTGGCATAGATGATTGTATGGGCTGTTTTAGGCTCCTTTAGCTGAAATATTTTTAAAAGGTTAACATCATTGAGGATATGCAAGTTGTTTTCATCTTGACAGTAGGAGAAGTGCTGGTTCTTTTCAAAGGAAACACCGGAAAGAAGAATCCTGAAGGAGATGAATGTTCTTCAAAATCACATTGGATTGACAATTTTGTTGGTATTCCTCAACTGGTAGTGGTTTTGGAAGTATTAGGATGCCAGAAGTTTGTGGCATTAATTTATACCATTATTTCAGAAGCCATAGAGGGTAGAAAATATGAGGAAAGATAAAGGACTCTGTAGGGAGACCCATGAGCCCATGATAGGGGTTACAATTGAGACTACATAATTTTGAAGATGCAGGCAACAAAGGAATCTTCTTGCTTAAGAAGACCCTGTCCTGGTTGCAAGCAACAGAGCTATAGGGACAGAGATGCTGAAGGATTTTGGATCCCTGAGGATTTCATCTTATAACTCAGATGCCAGGGAGGAAAATTTAGATTTTAGTCCCATATATCCATATATATGTTAAATATATATATTTGACAGAGAGAGAGAGAGAGAGAGAGAGAGAGAGAGAGAGAGAGAGGGAGGGAGAGAATGGGCATGCCAGGGCCTCCAGCCAATGCAAATGAACTCCAGATGTGTGCATACCCTTGTGCGTCTAGCTAAAATGGGTTCTGGGGAATCAAACTTGGGTCCATTGGCTTTGCAGGCAAACTCCTGAACCTATAATCCATCCCTACACACATCTATGCTTATATTTTAAGCATAGTGGTTTTCATTTTAGAGAGAGACAGAGAGAGAGAGAGAGAGAGAGAGAGAGAGAATTGTCAAACCAGAGCATCTGCCATAGCAATCAAACTCGAGATGCTTTCTCCACCTAGTGGGCATATTCGACCTTGCACTTGCCTCACCTTTGTGCATCTGGCCTATGAGGGATGTGGAGAGCTGAACATAGTCCTTAAGCTGTGAAGGCAAGGGCCTTAGCTGTTAAGTCATCTCTCCAGTCCATCTACGCTTATTTGTGATCTAGCTTTGGTCCAGTCTTTACTTACTCTTCCCTCATTTTCTCTTTCTTTCTTTCTTTTTTTTTGTGAATGGGAATGTTTCCTTTTTGACATGATGTGCTGAAAGCCTGAGTCACTTTTGTTTTGATTTTACTGTGTTCACCGTTAAGATATGGTCTTGTGTCCCTGATGAGACTTTAGACTTTTGAATAGAGTGGGCACTTGTAACCACTATGAGGACTCTTAATGTTGGACTGAATGCATTGGAAATCATGAGATGGCCATGAGTCTATGGGGCAAGTGGCCGAATGTGCTGGTTTGAATGTGGAGTGGCCCTCATTGCCTCAAGTGTTTGTGATTCTTCCTAACACTTAATGTCCTGCTGGTGTAGCCTTCAGGGGACAGTCTTGCCAGAGGAGGTGTGGGGCTTGGGTGGGCCATGGGATTTTATCATATAGTCTCTCTTGCTTGTATTAGCTACATCACTCTTGCTTCCTCCCAGCTGATGTGATGCCTGGCTATAAATACTTAATATGTTTCTCTACCATACTGAAACTTCCTCTAAAATCTTTGTGCCAAAATAAACCCTTTCCTTTCATAAGCTTATTCCAGTTCATGTTTTGTTCCAGCAATGAGATGGTAAATGCTACCATTCTGATAATCATTTAGGAGATTATTACATCTTTACCATATGATGGTGTAGGGAATTCTTTATTCTTTTAATAATAAACATGAACATTGTTCTGAGCAGATAAATAGTTTGTCCATGGATTGATCCTGGAGTTATCATTCTTGAGAAACATGTCAAAATATTGGCATGCCAGTGACCCAGTTGATGGTCTTTTCTTAATTGCAAACTAGAGGAAAATCAGGACCTAATTAATGACTACTGTATAAAAATTTGTGATATGGGATGGAGAGATGGCTTAGTGGTTAAGCCCTTGCCTGTGAAGCCTAAGGATGCAGGTTCAAGGCTCAATTCCCCAGAACCAACGTTAAACAGATGCACAAGTAGGCACATTTGTCTGGAGTTCATTTGCAGTGGCTGGAGGCCCTGGTGTGCCTATTCTCTCACTCTCTCTCTCTCTCCCTCTTTCTCTCTCTGGCTGTCACTCTCAAAATAAATAAACAAATAAAGTTTAAAAATATCATGTTTATTTCCAAATTAAGAGACTTTTAATTTTCCTCTGTAATATCTCCTGGATCTGACAGATACAATAGAGATGACTTGTCTTGTGCTATACAGTTGGCTTTCCCCCCATAACCTACTGATGAATTATAAGTTGTCTCACTATCTGTTCCATATGTATAAGGCAGGTTTTCTAACCAAGGATGAGACTAGCAAGGGTCAAAAGGCATAAGCATAGTTATTTAAAACATTTTTGGCAGGTGTACTTTCTCACATTATTCAGAGAATAGAAGCATATCATCTATAGAATATAGCACCTCTCTACTCATAGGCCTTTCACTAGGTTCTCAGAAGCAGAAATGAGTTCCCTTCCACAGGACAGACCTCAGATCCAGCCATAGAGAATTTGTTTACCCCCATAGACTGTGTGCAACTACTACGCTGGTGTGTACTTTCATTGGCTGGTTATTTTGTGTGTGGTAGTATCTCCTGCTTATTCATGCTGTTGGTGACCATTGTCACCACAGTAGCTTGTGGGTTGCAGAGAAAACAGCTCACCGTGTGGGGCAACCCAGTTCTCCACATGTAATTTATGAGCAAAACTTACAGATTTAGGGTTAAGCTTTCTCCACACCCTACATGGTACTTCAGCCCATACTACTCTTGCCCATCTTACTAAGTATATCTTTTAATTAACTGACCAGGAAAATGCTTTCTACAGCACTCATTCATGACATCATTAGTTTTGTATATTTCCATCTTCCAAACATCCATTACCCAAATGTTTCTGAAGGTGTTAGCTCCCTGGATTCTGTTGTTCTACTTCTCTCTCTAGTATCCCCTCCATTCATCCCTCCCTCCTTCCCTGTTCTCCTGCTGTCACTTTAATTCCTTGCTAATAATTCTTACGGCTATTCCAACTTATACACAACTCAATTTGTTCCATGTTAGGAGAGAATGTTTGATTTTCTTTCTGAACCTGTAACCTTGCTTAGTATGATTTTGTTCAAGGCCATGCATTTTCCTGCAAATTTCGCTGTTGAATTTTTCCTTACTGCTGAGTAGCGTTCCATTGTGTTCATGTAATACATTTTCATTATCCATTCATCAGCTGGTAGGTGCCAGAGACTGCAAGCATGCCCATCAGGATCATGAGGAATTGAGGGCTGAAGAGCTCCATGACACAGTTCCAGCCCAGCTGTCTCTACCTTGTAGTCTACGGTGGCCCCTCTATAGAAACATCTTTGGCTCTCTGTGCTACAGATATCTATGATTTTCTGTATAATGTTTGTCTTTTTCTGTCTTTCACTTGGTGCACTAATCTCTAACTTTACTTTTCCAGCAAAACTGATGTTAGTGAGATGTTGGTCTAGGTATTTGAGAAAAGCTCTGGCATAGAATTCAAAAAACAAGAAAATGGGTTAGAAATAATTGTTTTCCTAAGGCCCTAAAGAAAGTCAGGCATGGAATACACTGAGGAGGAAACAGTGAACCTCCTGGAACAATGTGAAAATTGTTCTATGACTAATTTTTCTGAATGGTGGCAATTGTAGCCAACTATGACTCTACCAAGAATCCTTACAGGAAAAACAACCAAGGTCAGAAAGAGTTCAATCAGGGGGACCAAATCTAAGTATTGGAGAGACATGAAAAGGAAAATTCAAAAGAAATGTATGGGGGATAAATGGGTTTATTGGGTCAATGGTGGGAACCCCAATTTTGTGGTTGTTCTGTCTCTCACCTTTAATGTAGTAATTGAAAGTAGGAGCTCAGGAAACCACAAGTGCTTGACCACACATACATGGGGAAATTGGGAAAATAGTTCATCATTATAGGGGCCTGACGACTATACTTGAGGTAAATAATTTATGGGATTGTTTGATGTAAAGAAATAGCAAAAAGTTTCTGTGAATTCTGTGGAATTGTACCTTTCTTGAAGTTTGCTCTTTTGTGACATTATCAGAAAATAAGAGACTGAAGCTAAGAGCTATGGCAGTAGAGAAAAAGAGAAAGAAAAAAAAAAAGAAGAAAGAAAATAAGGGGAAAGCAGAGAAAAAGAAATGGAGAAACTCAGCTGCCTTCAGCAATAGCCAGTCAGCTTGTACCAGAACTTGACTTCAAGTCATTATTGCACCGCTCCCTTTCACACCTATTTTCGGGGACCCTCCTTCAAACCAGGGCTGGACCCCTACAGGTAGGTATCTGTGAAGATTCCAATTCTTAGCAATTGTGAAAAGAGCAGCAACATATATTGCTCAGGTGTGCCAGCCTGCAGCACGAAGGTTGAAACAAACCCCGAAGGAGGGAGTGGGAATGAATCTGAGACAAGAACACAAGGAATGGAGCCAAGACAAGTTCTGATCAAGGCTCAGGTTTATTCAGGCAGACACAAGCTTATATGCAGAAGATAAACATTTCTAGAAGATGCCTACAGGCCTAGGGTCAGCTTCCCCAGGGCCACGTGGTAACACCCCTGTGTCCGGTGCCTATGTCTTATGTTAAATAATGTCTTTGTGACTGGTGCCACTTCACCTGGGCTGCCTTCTCACCTAGGCTGCAGGATAAGGCCTTTGTGTTAAGAAATTAAAGACCACCTGTAGCTTGCAGTTTCTCTGCAGCTCCAGCAAGTATCACTGTGGTAAAGAGCACAGTCTTTAGGGTATGTACCCAGGAGTCATATCCCTGGATTGATTGGTGGATATATTTTCAGAGTTTTATTTTATGTGTTCATTTGAGAGCAACAGACAGACATAGAGAGAAAAAGGAAGAGATAGAGGGAGGGAGGGAGAGAATGGGAGCACTGAAAACAAGCTCCACATGCATGTGGTACCTTGTGCATCTGGCTTACATAGGTCCTGGGGAATTGATCCTTGAACCAGGGTCCTTAGGCTTCACAGGCAAGCGCTTAATTGTTAAGCCATCTCTCCAGCCCTATTTTCAGACTTTTGAAGCACTTCCACCCTGATTTCTATAATTGTACAAGTTTATACTCCTATCAACAGTGAATGAGAGCACTTTTCTGACACCTTTGCCAGTACTTTGTTATTTGATTTTTTTTTTAGAAACTTCTTTTTTTTAAATATATTTTTTATTTTTATTTATTATTTGAGAGTGACAGAGAGAGAAAGAGGCAGAGAGAGAGAGAGAGAAAGAGAGAATGGGCGCGCCAGAGCCTCCAGCCACTGCAAACGAACTCCAGACGTGTGCGCCCCCTTGTGCATCTGGCTAACGTGGGTCCTGGGAAATCGAGCCTTGAACCAGGGTCCTTAGGCTTCACAGGCAAGCGCTTAACCGCTAAGCCATCTCTCCAGCCCTTGATTTTTTTAATAATTGTTATTCCAACTAGAATGAGATAAAATATCACAGTAGTTTTAATTCTCACTTTTTTTTTTTTTTTTTTTTGATGGCTAAAGGTGTTGAATACCCTTCTTAGATGTTTACTGGCTCTTTGTATTTTGTTGAAGGCTTTCTTTGCATCTATTGAAAGAATCATGTGATTTCTGCTCTTAACTATATTTATGTGATTTATTATGTTTATCTATATGTTTAACAATTACTGCATCCTAGGGATGAAATCTACTTGATCAAGTGCATGATACATTTGATATTTTTTTTAAATTTTTATTTATTTATTTGAGAGCGACAGACACAGAGAGAAAGACAGATAGAGGGGGAGAGAGAGAATGGGCGCGCCAGGGCTTCCAGCCTCTGCAAACGAACTCCAGACGCGTGCGCCCCCTTGTGCATCTGGCTAACGTGGGACCTGGGGAATCGAGCCTCAAACCGGGGTCCTTAGGCTTCACAGGCAAGCGCTTAACCGCTAAGCCATCTCTCCAGCCCTACATTTGATATTTTATTAGATTTAATTTTTAAGAATTTTATTCATAATTTTCACATCTAAGTTCATGAGGGATACTTTTTATAATTTTCTTTTCTTATGTTTCTGTCTGTTTGGGTATTGGTATAATTTTGGCTTCATAAGGGACATAAAGGAATATTCCCTCCTTTTTAAATTTTAATTTTAGTTACTTGAGAGAGACAGGGAGAGAAAGAAAGAAAGAGAGAGAGAGAGAGAGAGAGAGAGAGAGAGAGAGAGAGAACGGGCACATCAGAACCTCCAGCCACTGCAAAGAAACTCCAGATGCATGTGCCACCTTTGTGATCTGACTTACATGGGTACTGGGGAATTGATTCTTTAACCGGGGTTCTTAGGCATCACAGGCAAGCACTTAAACACTAAGCTAACTTTCCAGCCCTTCCTTCTTTTTTATTGTGGGAAGTAATCTGAGAACAAGTGGTTTTAATTTTTCAATGATGATGTGTTAATATTCAGTGGAGAATACATCTGGGCCTGAACATTTTTTGTTGAGAGGGTTTTAGGTATTTTTTCAATCTCATTACATGTTATACCTACATTCATGCATTTTGTCTCTTCTAACTCAGATTAGGTAGGTGATATGAATCAAGAAATTTACTTATTTTCAATTTTTCAGAATATATGTTTTTGAAGCATGTCTTAATGACTTTCCCTATTTCTGTAGTATTTATTGTAATACCCCTTTTCATAATGTTCTCTATTTTTCTTTTGATAAATTTGGCCATTGGTTTATTAATCTTGTTTAAATTTTAAAGAATCATCTACTAGTTTCAACAATTTTTGAGTTTAAAAAAATGAGTTCAAAGGTTTCTGTACTTATGATTATTCCTTTTTGTCTAGCATTTATGGTTGGAATTGTTCTTGTTTTACAAAAGTATTCATGTGAATGGTTAAATTATTTATTTTAGATTTCTCTGTTTTCAAATATGGGCAGTTAGAAGTAGTAGTTTTCCTCTTCAAATCATCTTCATTATAGTCCATAAGTTTTGGTAGGTCATGATTCACTGTCATTTTGTTCAGGATTTTTTTAAATCATTGATATTTTAAGTCATTGATTTTTAAAATCATTGATTTTTTAAATATCATTGTTTAATACTGTGTTGTTAAATCTCCAGGAGTTGGTATATTTTGTTTTCTTTCACTTGTTGATTTCTAGTTTCATTGATTTCTGTCAGATATAATACAGGGTGTTATGCCAATTTTCCTGAACTTGTAGAGGCATGCTTTATGCCATAATGTAGGATCTGCTTTAGAGAAATTTCCATGAGCTGCTGAGAAGAATGTGTATGCTATTGTTTGATAGAATATTCTATGAATGACTATTAATTCCATTTGGTCTATGGTGTTTTTTATCTCCATTGTTTCTCTATGTTTTTGGCTAAACTTTGTCTCTTGACTATGTTGTGGCATTAACATATTATTGTTGTGTTCGTATTTATTTGTTTAATATCAAATAAATTTTGCTGTAAAATTTTGATGCAGTTTCGTTTGGCACATAGTTATGATGGTAAAAATATCTTGTATTTTTGCCTTAATAAGTATAAATTGTCAATTTTATCTCTCTTTGTTTAAAATGTATTTTGTGAGATAGTAAAATAGCTGGACCTAATTGTTTCCCATTTTCATTTTTTTTTTTTAATTTTTTATTTATTTATTTGAGAGCGACAGACACAGAGAGAAAGACAGATAGAGGGAGAGAGAGAGAATGGGCGCGCCAGGGCTTCCAGCCTCTGCAAACGAACTCCAGATGCGTGCGCCCCCTTGTGCATCTGGCTAACGTGGGTCCTGGGGAACCGAGCCTCGAACCGGGGTCCTTAGGCTTCACAGGCAAGCGCTTAACCGCTAAGCCATCTCTCCAGCCTGCCATTTTCATTTTGTTGGAATGTTTTTTGTTCTTTTTCTCCTTAAGTTAGTGTCTATCATTAATCATAAATGTGAATTTCTTATAGACAGCAAATAGATGAATTCAGTTTTCTGATTCAACCTGTTAACTTGTGTCTTTTGACTGGGGAGCTGAGTCCAATAATGAACAGAGTTATAACTGAGAGGTGTGAGTTAAGACCAGTTAAATTGAAGGCTTCTTGACTTTTGAGTTTCCTATATTCATATGCTTTATGTCTGCTGCAATTTTGATCATTGTTTTTTTTTTTTCCCCTCCTGTAGGATTTTGTTTGTTTTTGTTCTCTGCAGTATGAAGTATATATTCCAGTTTTCTCTGTAATGATGGCTTAGCTCTCAAAAACTTACAAAGCCAGCATTTGCCATGGAAAGATATTTTATCTTCTATAATGAGGACTAATTTTGCCAGTATAATAATTTGGATTGGCAGCAACGGTCTTTGAAAACTTGAAATAGTCAATGCCAAACTCTTCTGGCATTTCGTTTCCAATTGCAGAATGTGTTATACTCAGGTGTGCTTACCTTTGTTAGTGATGATCTGTTTTTCTCTTGTAGCTCTTAGTATTCTTTCTTTGTTTGCTATGTTTAGTGTCTTAAGTATTATTTGACCTGAAAATTTTTTCTCTGTTTCTTTATATATTGCATTCTGTTTTCCTCTTGTCAGCATATGTGTCAATAGTGCCAACACTTGTCTCTTGTAAGTTTCTTGAAGTGAATGGTAATTCAAGTAACAGTTATTTTCCCTATTCATCCTCCTCTTCCTTCATTTTATTCCTGCTATCTTAGGCTATGAAGTAATGGATTACAAATATTTGACATTACAATTTATGTGCATCTGTGATCTGTAGAAAAATATTTCATTAATGAATCCTTGCTAATACTTATCCCTTGTTAATTAACAATACATCAACATATTGAGCTTACATTTGTTTGAATGGGTTTTAATAATGTGCCTTAGAAGTGTTCATATGTAATTTATGCCCCACATCTCTTCTGGTAATGTGGAGTTTTGGAATCTGATGTTTTTTCATCATTAATGTGTTAATTGAGGCAGGGTTGTTTGCATTTTTCTACATATTTCCATGAATACTGTACTCTACTTCCAGTATACCAGAGCACATTATCTGGGTTTTATACATTATCTCAAAAAGTGAGAATTTATTTTTCCATTATCAAGATTTCTTACCTGAACCACTTTAACCCTTATCAATTATTCTATTTTTCATATGTTAAGTCTGTCATGTACTCAAAAGCATATGACTGTTATCATCTAGATTTCCAATAGTGTACATGTGTACTATGGATTTTTGGTTATTTCATATTAAATTTCAGTTTTTTAGAGTTCCTTCATCTGTCAACCTTTTTTGTTATACAGGTGTGTGTGTGTGTGTGTGTGTGTGTGTGATGCATTCTTGTGAGTTTGTATCTGTGTGGATGCACATAGTTGTCCAGGCATATGGAGGACAAAGAACAAACTCAAACTCAGATGCTATCCACATTTATTGAAACAGAGCTTCTTATTGGTCTGTATCTCACCAATTAGGCTAGAATAAGTCAGAAAACTACTGAGTTGTCTGCCTCTGTCTGCACAGTACTGTGATTACAGGCCAAAAAAAAAAAAAAAAATCATTGTCTGTTTGTTATCAAACAATGGCATGGTGTCTTGTGTTTTACTATGCTTTATATAGAGGGTTTTACTTTATATAGAAGCTTTTATATTAATCTATGGATCATCTGGCGCTTTGAGTGTGGATATTTTTCCTGTTTATAGGACATTAATTTTTCCTGAAAGTATTGCAGTTGACGTAAAATTAACTATGATTTCCTGTTCCTCTTGGTCAATCAGCGAAACAAATTTACTTGTGGTAATTTGTACATGAATCAATAGCAAATTATTACAGGTTAGCTTTACTCTTGGCCATCAGCCACTGGATAGTCCAGCTTTCTAATTAATGACATCCAATTACATTTTTCATGGCATTTCTCACTTTGTTCATGCTCAATGTTTGATTGAAATTATAGTTCATGGAAGAACTTGCTGCCTGGAATGGTAGAATTTTCCTAGGCTAATAAACTACCATGAATGATGTAAGTACCCCTTTGATTTCTTTTAATTACAATTCTTTCTTTGAGCAACAACAAACATTTTCAATTGAAATGCACTATACTTTATTTTTAAAGGGGAGACATCAGGCTCTGAAACTACATTCATATATGTATGAAGTATGTAAGAAGAGGAAACAGAATGAGGTGGACAACACTTTACTCTGATGGGCACATTAGTGAACTAGAAGGCTCTAAAATGCTGAATGGGATTGGAATGTCTAGGAAAGCATACCCATAATTCTCTTCCTTAACCACCTTTGCATATTATTCTTATGCAATGGTATAGTGTTGATGCATTTGTGTAGGAAAAAGTAAAGAAAAATAATTCAGTGGACTTCTGGCCAAGATGGTGACCACCTAGCTGTGCTGCAAATCCTGAGGAAAGAAAGGCAAGACATTAAGGGTTCACTGGGTATTTTAGGGGAGAGCAATCTCCAGTAGATTGCCATGGTAGGGCACAGAGGGGAAAAACAGGGAATTTTTGATCCTCTCATGGGTGGGTAGCCTGCACCTTCCCCCAGGAAGCTGCCATATCCACAGTGCCAATTGATCCCTGCATGTGGAAGCTTAGACTGCTCTGCCCACTTGCTCACTTATTGCTCCAGCCACCACATGTTCAGCAAGTCAAGGCAAAAACAGGGAATCACCGATTCCCTCATGGGCAGGTAGCTCACCCTTCCCCCAAAGTAGCCACCATATCCACGGCGTCCTGCACACCGATCAATTGGTGTGTGTGGAAGCTTAGACTACTCCACCAACTTGCTCAATTACTCTCCTGCCGCTGCATGTTCAGCATGTGCAGGCCCTCAGCAACTGCCATGCAAGCTCAGACTGTGTCTGTCGCTTGTGCCAGATCAGGTGACATCCCCCCTGTCTGCCATGCCAGCTGGCCACCATTGTCCTGTGGTGGGGTAGTGAAAACTGCTTCCAGGCCTCAGGGTTCCCACGCCAGAGTTTGGGTTGCTTCAGTGCTTGGTGCCTCAGTGTCCCTCCTAGCTCAAACGCAGGCAGCTTTGGCACATTTCTACTCGAGAGATCAGGCAACTTTGGTGCTCTGGCTAGGCAGTAGATCAGGCAGCTTTGTCAAGTGACAGCCAAAGCCCAGGCTCCTTGGCAACAGCCCCAGGCTGCCTCAGATTCCCATTGTGCTTGAGCCCAGGCTGATCCACCCACCTACATGCTCATACACTGTCATGGGCAAACCACAGCACAAAAGAAATAACATGAAAAATAAAATGCAAGAAAATCCAGTTAGATCACCCAATCTATAATGAACATATTTGATCAAAACAGAAGAGTCATCAGGATCAGAAATGAGAAATGCAACCCTGACCAAGCTACTGGCAGAACTTTCAGGAAAACAACAAAGGACCAATAATCATGTGGATGCTGCCATCCCTAAACTATAACTAATAGATTAGAAAATGGAAGAAGTTTAAACACAGTTAAGAGAGTTTGAGGGAGAGGGAAAAAAAAAAAAAAAAGACCTCAAAAAATCAGTTGGCCATGCTAAATGAAGACATAAAGAAATGCAAGGATGAATTCTAAGAATCACCAAGAAAAATCAGAAAATGATACGAAAAGAGAGCTTGATAGAGGGATGGAACTTAAACATAGAAAAGTAGTAGAAAATGCAAACCTAATTGGAGAAGTTCAAAACTCTCTTAGAAGCTCTAAAGAATAGAGTCAGCCAAATGAAGGATAGAAACTCTGATCTGGAAGATAAGATGGAAGAAGCAGGTCAAGACTTCAAAAAATTCAGTAAGCTCAAAAATTCCTGTGAACAGAACAGGAGCTAATTGTAGGAGACATTTAAACATCCTAATATCAGGTTCATTGGAAAACCAGAAGGAGAAGAAATTCAGACCAAAGGCATGGAGAATTTATTTAACAAAATAATTGAAGAAAACTTCCCCAGTCTCTTAAAAGAAAAGCCCATCAAGATACAAAAAGCTAACAGAACTGCAAACAGACTGGACCAAAGGAGAAACTCTCCAAGACACATTATCATTAAGACTCTAAACATTGACACCAAAGAGAAAATCCTAAAAGCTGATAGGGAAAAAACAGCACACCACTTTCAAAGATAACCCCGTCAGAATTACTCTAGACTTCTCAATGGAAACCCTGAAAGCCAGAAGGGCCTAGAAAGAAACACTGCAAAGTCTAAGAACATATGGCTTCCAACCTAAACTACTCTACCCAAAAAAAGTATCCCTCATAATAGATGGTGAATGAAAAAATTTTCCAGGTAAAAACTCAGCTTTACAATTATATGAACACAAAACCAAACCTACAGAGAGTATTTCAGGAAATTCTCCTCACAGAAGAATCAAATCAAACTCAAATGCCAACAAGAAGCAGATCACAATAACAAACTTAGAGTAGGCACAAAAACTAAAAAGTCCATGAAAACACCAACACACATATACCATCTCAATATGGCAGGGTTCAAATCAAATCTCACAGTCATTACCCTAAATATTAATGGCCTTAATTCACCCATCAAGAGACACAAGCTAACAGGATGGATCAAAACCTCAGACCCCTCAATCTGTTGCCATCAAGAAATCCACCTCACTGCTAAAGACAGACACCTCCTCAGGGCAAAATGGTAGAAAACAATATTCCAAGCTAATGGGAATAAGAAACAAGTAGGCATAGATATTTTATTATCAGATAAAATAGACTTCAAACCAAAAATAATCAAAAAAAAAAAAAAGAAGGCCACTTCCTACTTATCAAGGGAATGATCATCAAGAGGATATTATAATTATCAATCAGTATGCACCAAACACAAAGGCAAAACAGTTCATAAAACAAAACCTACTTACAATAAAACAGAAATAACCACCAACCCCATCACAGTTGGGGACTGCAATATACCATTATCAGTAATAGACAGATCATCCAAACAGAAATTCAACAGGGAAGTAAGAGACCTCAACAAAAGCACAGATCACTTAGACCTAATGGACATCTACAGAACTTTCCATCCCAAATCCACAGACTACACATTCTTCTCAGCAGTCCATAGAACATTCTCTAAAATAGACCATATACTGGGTCACAAAGACTGCCTTCACATATTTAGGAAGGTTGACATAATTCCCTACATGATATCAGATCACAGTGCTATATTGCTAGAAATCAACAACAAAAGACCCACCAAAAATCCCAAGGGCACCTGGAAACTAAACAGCACACTTTTAAACAATAAATGGATAGTGGATGAAATAAAAAATGAAATGGCAAAATGTCTAGATTTGAATGACAATGAGAACACATTGTACCAAAACTTATGGGACACAATGAAGGTGGTCCTCAGGCAAAAATTCATAGCAC
Source organism: Jaculus jaculus (assembly GCF_020740685.1). Taxonomy (NCBI): domain Eukaryota; kingdom Metazoa; phylum Chordata; class Mammalia; order Rodentia; family Dipodidae; genus Jaculus; species Jaculus jaculus. The sequence goes on along the minus strand of NC_059116.1, from coordinate 40,333,105 downwards.
TCAATGCCGTCATAAAAAAAGACAGAGATAACAAATCAATAACCTAACCATCCACATAATGGCACTGGAAAAGCAAGAAATACCCAACCCAAAACTCCAGAAGGAAAGGAATAATTAAAATCAGAGTAGAAATTAATGAATTGGAAACCAAGGAAACAATTAAGACAGTTTACAAAACAAAGAGCTGGTTCTTTGAAAAAATAAACAAGATTGACAAGCCCCTGGCCAATTTGATCAGAAAAAAAAGCAAGAAGCTTCACATTAACAAAATTCTAAAATGAAAAAGGAGAGATGACAACAGACATAAGTGAAAATCGGAGAATCATCAGGACTTATTTCAAAAACTTCTACTCCACAAAACTGGATAATGTGGAAAGATGGATAAATTCCTGGATGCATACCATTTATCAAAGTTAAACTCAGAGCAGATTAATCACCTCAATGAACTCATCACATTTATGGAGATTGAAAAAGTAATAAAAAACCTCCCCAAAATTAAGAGTCCAGGATCAGATGGCTTCTCAGCTGAATTCTATCAAACCTTCATGGAAGAACTGAAACCAATCTTCCTTACACTGTGCCACAAAATTGGAGAACAAGGAAAGCTACCCAACTCCTTTTATGAAGCTAGTATCACCCTAATTCCAAAACCAGGCAGAGATGCCACAAGAAAAGAAAAGTACCGGCCTATTTCCCTGATGAACTTACATGCAAAGATCCTGTAGAAAAAATCGCAAACTGAATCCAACAACACATCAGAAGCATTATCCACCTTGACAAAGTGGGATTAATCCCAGGAACACAGGGATGGTTCAACATACGTAAATCTCTCAATGTTATACACCACATAAACAAGCTTAAACATAAAAAAAAAAAAAAATTATCATATTGATAGATGCAGAGAAGTTCTTTGACAAGATACAACATCACTTCATAATAAAAACATTGGAGAGAATTGGCATGGTTGGTTCATATCTTAACATAACAAAGGCAATATACAAAGCTGCTAAGGCCCAAATAATTCTTAATGGAGAGAGACTGGAGGAATTCCCATTAAAATTAGGCACAAGACAGGGTTGTCCACTCTCATTTCTGCTTTTCAATATAGTACTGGAAGTCCTAGCTCAAGCAATAAGACAGGAGGAGGAAATAAAAAGGATACAATTTGGAAAGGAAGTAAAGTTAGCTCTATTTGCTGATGACATGATTGTATATGTAAGAGACCAGAGAGATTCGATCCCAAAAGTCCTGAAGGTGATTAACTCCTATAGCAAAGTAGCAAGATACAAAATCAATGGACAAAAATCAGTAGCCTTTCTATATGCAAATGACAAAGATACAGAGAAATAAATAAGGGATATAGTCCCATTGCCAATAGCAACCAAAAAATTAGCTTGGAGTAACGCTAACCAAGGAAATGAAAAATTTATACAGCAAAAACATAAAAACACTCAAAAAAGAAATTGAGGAAGACTTGAGAAAATGGAAAGACCTCCCATGCTCCAGGATAGGTAGAATTAACATTGTGAAGATGACAATCCTACCAAAGGCAATATATAGTTTTAATGCAATTCCAGTTAAAATCCCTACAGTGTTCTTCATTGAGATTAAAAAAAAAAAAAAGATTTCAAATTTCATATGTAAATGCAGAAAGCCTCACATATCCAAACATATCCTCAGCAAAAGAAATACCTCTGGAGGCATCACCATACCTGATCTAAAGCTATATTACAAAGCCATAGTAATAAAAACAGCATGGTACTGTCATAAAAACAGGAGTATCAGCCAATAGAATAGACTTGAAGACCTGGACTTTGGATCAAGCAACTATAGCTACTTGATATTTGACAAAGGCCCTAATAATATAGGCTGAAAAAAAGACAGCATCTTCAACAAATGGTGCTGGATAAACTGGATAACCATATGCAGGAAATTGAAACTTCATCTACACATTTAGCTATGCACTACACTCAAATCCAAATGGATCAAAGACCTCAACATAAGACCAGAAACTGGAATACTACTGAAAGAAAATTTAGGAAGTACTTTCTATGATATAGGAATGAAAAAAGACTTCCTGAACAAAACCCCAGTGGGTCATGATCTTAATCAGTCACTCAGCTAATGGGATCACATGAAGCTGAAGAGTTTCTTTACAGACAAACATACAATAAGCAAAGCCAATAGATTACCCACAGAATGGGAGAAAATATTTGTGGGTTATCCAAGTGACAGAGGCCTAATCTCTACATTCTACAAAGAACTCAAAAACCTTAATGATAAAATGTCAAACAACCTATTCACAAAATGCAGCAAACAGATGAACAGGCAGTTCACAGAAGAAGAAATACGAATGGCAAACACACACTTAAGAAAATGTTCATCATCCCTAAACATCAGGGAAATGCAATTTAAAACAACTTTGAGATTCTACGTTACCCCAATAAGGATAGAAAACATTAAAAAATCAAATGAAAATAACTGCTGGTGAGGATGTGGGAACTAGGAACACTATCCACTGTTGGTGGGAATGTAGGATGATACAACCACTTTGGAAGGCAATATGGAGACTCCTGAAAAAAGTCCACTATAGAGATACCAACAGATCCAGTTATTCCCGTACTGGGCATCTACCCTAAAACCTTCAAACCAAAGGCCAGAGAGATTTCCTCAACCATGTTTGTAGCAGCTCAGTTTGTAATAGCTGAGAGCTGGAATCAACCCAGATGTCCATCACAAGAAGAATGGATAAACAAGATGTGGTATACCAACACAATGGAATTCTATACAGCAGCAGGAAACAAAATGACACAATGAAATTTGAGGAAAAATTGTTGAATCTGGAACAGATCATTCCCAGTGAACTTGCCCAATCGCAGAAAAAAGAAATCACCACATAGTCTCACTCATCTACAGCACCTAACCTGAATCTATCCAAGATGCCTTATATTCCCTGAAAGCATCTCGTGGACTAGACTATAGGATGGGTTGGGAGGGAGGGGAGGGCAATGGAGAGGTGGGAGACACAAATCTAGACCAAATGGCAATGGTGTCATAAAATTATACTTCCTAAAATGCAGACAAAATGACTGAACCTTGACCAGGCCCTTAGGGGGAACACCTTAACCAAAAGACCCTGGAGAGGGTATGATAAAGACCTAACCTTAATCTTCTACAGCTTCCCTCCGTCCCTCCCTCCTTCCCTCGCTCCGCCCCTCCCTCTCTCTCTTTCTCTCTAACTCTTGTATATTAGTTATCATTTTCCTCCTTTTCTTAGTGGGCACTGACCTGTAACTCCCAGTAGCAGCATGTGGCTGTCATCCACAATGAGCTTTTGAGCAAAGAGATCTACAAGGTTCCCTAAAAGAAAGACATATTTCTGTCCAAGTACTTGATGAGCCACCAAAGGTTAGTGGCAAGACTCTACTGCTGAAGATACCTTTTGTAGTCAACATGTAAAATGGAATGGCACTTCTGGAAGCTGGAAGAGAGTCAGTCCCCAGATAGTCAGAGCGTCTAGTGCCAGAAGTTGCTACATGGGCGACTGGGGGAAAATGACCAATATCTGTCCAAGCAACCCATGGTCTAACCTACTTGGCAGCAAATAACCTGTTGTGATGCTCAAACAAGTGCAATAGTGGCACAAAGCCATGGTGGAGAACTAGCTGCTCTAGATTTGGCTAACTGATCCCCTCAGTGGTACTAGACCCATAGCTGGAGCTGGGACACAAGTCAGAACCATACCCAAACATAAGCCCACTGTCCATTACCAAGCTACCATCAATCATGGGCTACAAGAAGGCCTACACCTATTAAATTCTCTATAAAAACAAGGGTTATCTCATTTGTTCTGGTGTGAACTTACTCTCCTTTGGATAATCTGCTTCTCTTTTTCAGATAGTTGTAGATCCTAAGGAAAGATCCACTCCATCATACCTCAAAAGGGCCCTGGCTGAAACTAAGAAAAAATGGTGAAACAAGAAAGGGTGCTGTTTTCCTTGTGAACTGGGTATCAGCAGAAGGGGGAAGGAGGTCAACACAGAGAAAAATCAACTCCTACCAAATCAGAGAGCCATAAACACAGAGGCTCCCAACACCTCATCACTGAAGCAGACCAAAAATGAACCCAGCATGGCTCAGGGAAATTTTGTGGAAAAGGGGCCAGAAAGAATGTCAGAGCCACATGTTGGGTCATTAGAGGCAGAGACATTTTTCCTACCCATAACTGTGGGCTAGGTCCACAATGCATAACCCATATACCTCAACAAGGAGGGCCAAAGGGAGGGGATAGGTCACAGATGAGTCTAATAATGGTACTAAACTGTGTTTGCTGAATACAAAACTAATTAATAAAAAAATTTAAAAAATTATTTCAGTCAAAGAATATGTAATAAAATTGGCTGGACAGTTCATGCTGTTATAATTCTATAAAATAGGAAATAGATTTTTGGGACATGTAAATAGCCCAGTTGGTAAGGTGCCCACATTGCATTCATGAAATCACAATTTCAATCCCCTATATCCACATAAATATTTTTTTGAATGGGAACTAGAATTAAAATACACTAGTATGAAAATTGTAAGCTTATTACATAGCAAGTGGATTAATATACAACTAGACATATCCTTGAGTCTATTTACTAGGCAAACTATGAGGTGTGATTATTTTTACACTCTAAACACTTCCACTGAAATAAATGAATATACTTCGACTTACATGAAGATAATTAAAGGAACAGATATTATTTCTTATATAACAACAAATATGACATAGAAGTTGTATACAAAAGTTGAAACATTCAATTACTTGCCAAAGCATTCTTTCAAGTAGAGACAGCCTGTTCAAGACATAAATGTCTGAAGACTGTATAACCACTTGAACAAGACTGAAAAAAAGATATCTATCTCCTGAACCAAACAGAAATTAATCATGTGTATTTGAAAAGCTTAAGAAATCATTGAATTTATGTAGCTACCAGGGAAAATCATTAAGAACACAATACATATTGGCCCACCCAATATTGCTGGATATGAATCTAAAGAAAAATTGACATGTGAATACTTGAAGTAGAAACTCCTGCACAGCAATATAAACACTGAATATAGTAAAGAGACATAGGATGGGGAAAGGTTTCTTTTTTTTTTTTTTCTTAACCATCTTGCAAAGGAGAAATCTGGAGATAAAACAAACTATCAACGATTTGTCATGAAATAGACAATCAAGTCAATAAGTGGATAATCAAAGGAGCAGATACATTTCAAGGGTAATACAACAACATGCTAATAAAAATAATCAAGGAGCTGTACAGTTGACTTAGTGGTAAAGGCATCTGCCTGCAAAGCCAAAGACCCAGCTTCTATTCCCCAATACCCACATGTCTGGCGTTCTCTTTCACTGGTGGAGGTCCTGGCACACCCATTCTCTATCCACCTTCTCTCTTTTTCTCTGCCTGTTTCTCATTGTCTTTCTCTCTCTCTCAAATATATAAATAAAAATAAAAAAGATTCAAGTGTTGGGTAGTCATGAAAATGCAAAGCAAAGCAGAATTAAGACTGTATTTCACTGAAGGGAATATGAGTGCAATGTCCAAATAACAATCAATAAACACTAATGAGAACATGAGGAAAAAGTAAAATATTATATGTTTTTTGTGTAATTATTTCATGTCACTGTCAGTAACTACAACTAAAGTAAAAAGAAAATTATTTGAGGCAACTGTGTCACTACTGAGTATAAACATACAGTAAATAAAGTCAGCACACATCAAAAGCACCCTCATGATCATAGCTAGGTAACGCAGTACACATTTGCACCTATGTTCACATGAATGGTTGGCTAAAATATAGTGCATATACTTAACATTTACTCTTTAGAAATGAATAGGAATAAATTCCTGTCATATGTAGGAAGATTGAGTCAGGACTTCAGAGGCTAATTCAATGAGCCAGACATAAAAGCACAGGTTTTCAAGTTTCTTCCTGAATACTGAAAGTGGGATATTAATACTATGTAACCAGATAGCAGTAAAAGTTCCATAAAGCCAGGGTCACAGTACAACAGAGACAGAGAAGAGATGCAGGGTAAGAAGGAGAAGTCGTGGATATGTACTGTCATATTCAATGCACGTATATACACAAAGTCTCAATGAATCACAATACTATAAAAATAAATGTGTCACCTAATGTAGTTATTAGGCAAAAAGAAGCATATGAATGAATACAATTATTTCCATGACTGATGGCATATTTATATATATGGAATATTTACAGTAAAAGTGTCCTATATTTCTATTGAATGTATAGGAGGTTCATTATAAACATCAGAAAAGTTTGAATTATGATTGATATTCCACCTTATTTTATATAAAAACATAATACCAATCATATCATAGTGATAGTTTGTTAAAAGCAACTGTAGACCACTGCTTAATTTTAATTTTTCACTAGGAATAGTTACCGTACATATAATTTTTATAAATATCATTTATTTTGTTGCAATGACAGAAGTCCCAAATGGAGAGAGAGAGAGAAAGAGTGACAGCACCCCCCTCCACAGAGAGAAAGAGAGACAATGACGGTGCCAGGTCCTCTGGCTATTGCAAACGCATTCCACGTGCATGTGCTTCTTTGTGCACATGACTTTAAATGGGTACAGGGGAATTCAACTCGGGCTGGCAGACTTTGCAAGAAAGCACTATCACTCAAGAGCCAACTCCCCAGTCATAGATACTTGGACATAATCACCTCTTTTTACATTCTCTTTCTCCCTTCAACTGACCCTTTTTTAGATTCCATCTAACCACTCTTCTATTTCCATGTCTTTGTGTGTATTTGTGTATGTGACACTTGAGTTTTACTAGAGTTGCTTGCATGAGCACACATGTGGGTTAATATAGGAGCATGGACAAGTTACCAGTGGGTATATCAGTGAAGAAGTATCACCTTTGTGTACTCATTACATACATATCTCAAGTAAAATTGGTTAATGTAAAAAAAATCAAAATTTAAAAAGTTATTTGTTGGAACATAGAGATAGCTCAGTGAATAAAGCACTCACTGCTAAAGATGAGGTACATTGCTCTGAACCCCAGACCCTATGTAGTAAGCCAGAAACTGTGGCAGGCTTCTGTAGTTTGGCCACACTGAGGCTGATGCAATATGTGAGACAGAGATGAGAGAACATTCTAGAAACTGAAGGCAACTAGAGCACAGAAAGCATTAGCATGAGAAAATATGCAATCACACATGCACAAATAATAATGAAAATTTAATCAAAACTCTAAAGTGTCATTTCACAAAAAGTTACAAATATAAAGCAAAAATAAGTGAGAAGCAAAGCAATCAATAATCAGCATTTCTCAGCTTTTCAGGAAAAGATTAAATTTAGACACAGAAATTGTTAAAATTCATTTGTTGTTTTTCTGAAGCAAACATATGAATATGATATATGTCAGTGTGAACACCTAAAATTTCATGAATTTAAGCTTTTGTCTACTAAAACACAATACTTCAGATAATCAGCTTATAAACAGGAAAGGTTTTTTTGGCCTCAGAGGCAGGGCAATTTCAATCCAGAATTTGGGGTTTTGGTATCTAGTGATTTGTGCATGTAAAAGACCAGAGGATCATAGGGAAGTGGTGTACCAAAACACTCATGTAACTATAGGGATGTAAAGAAGAAAATGATGGAAACATTGAGATTCCACAATGTACGTTGGGAGGTCACTGCCTGCATGTGAAATTTCCCCAGTGCATCACTTCAGTATCTCACAAGCTTCCAGCATGTGACAAACATAGTATCCAATCGCTCACCACAGGCTCTTAGAATATGACACTGTTAAACTACAGCCCTACTCTTTAATGTTCTCAAATTATATCAAAGAAGCTACAATGTTCATTCACCAAACAAGTATTATAAAGAGTATAATAAAGTATTATTGAAGCTACCATGAGAAAGATTCATATTGCTTAGGTACTGAAATTCTTATGTGGACATTCATCACATGAGCAGGAACATAAAACATAATTTCTTGAATTGCATATAAAATTCCCATTAAATATAGAAGTGAAATAACTAGGTATAACTAATAATTGTTCATATAACTGATTGTCTTTAAAATCATATTACTCTATTGATTAAAGATGTAACAAATGAAGCCTAGAGCTGCAATGGCAGAAATGTATGCAAACAATTTCTATTTCTGATCTGGGAGAAAATACCTGTGGAGTGGATATGCTGAAGTATAAACCAAAGGAAGAGTGTGACCTTGTAACCATTGAAGACAGGAGCAAATAACACGTGACTGAGTCTGAGATAGTTTGTATCACAGACCTAAACCTAAAAAAAATTGGAAAACAGCTTTAAAATATTTTAATCAAATCTAGTTCTTAAGTAGGTCAATGATTATCCTAAATTCTACCATAAAATTCTCAAAACAGTCAAAGTTTACAACATTGGGTCATGATATTTATAATGGAAATAGAGATCAAAATGGTGAAACTCATCTGTTTTCACAGAATGTCCACAAATATTTAGATGTCAGGAGAAGGAACCACAAAACAGGAGGTTTCATGATACCAGATTTCACAATATACTACAGGGCCATGCTAAGAAAAATGTGGCAGTCTCACAAAAATAGCCAAGGACACAATGTGATTTAATGCAAATGTCACAATATGAACCAGGCTCTTACAGCCACTCAAATTGGACATAGGTTATCAAAATGTATATTGGAGAAAAGTTTTAGTTCTAATGAACATAGGGAAAAAGAATATTCACATGGTGAGGAATGGAGTAACATCTCGAGACCACATTTCATACAAAAATTAACTCAAAAAGAATAAGGCACCTTGACATGAGGCAAGTGATTCTTGCTAGGATAAAATCATGGGAATTATTTCAACATGTAGGTGTATGTTTTGGACTTCTGGGATACTATTCTAAGAATTCCAGGAAACTAGCAAGGTTTGATAAATGAGATTGCATGAAAAATACAACCTTTCACACAGCACAGGAAACAAAGCACACAAATGGCCCTACTAAGAACAATTTACAGCAATTGAAGGAGTAGAATTCATACATAGAATGTATTAAAATGCATCAATAAAACACAAATGTATGAGTGAAACAAACAATAAATGGGAACATTGACCAGTCAGTCTAAATAGGAGAAAAGGAAAACATGACCTGTAATTATAAAGCAAATGTCTGTAATACATAATCATCATGACAATATTTAACAAATGACCAGTGAACTCCATCTAAACCAGTCAAGTAACCATCACACACACAACCAAAATACAAGAAAGTCTGGTGAGGAGCCAGGAGGAAACCGTGACATTTCCTACTGGGAATGTAAACCTTATCAATATCAGTATCATTAATGATCCACCAAAATTTTTGTGATGGTGATATAAAATTCTATAAAATGGTTATGCACAATGCACTGTAAACACCTACAGTATCCAGCTGTACCTTCCTGAGCACATGCCCGAAGGGATCTAAGTCAACCTAGTATAGAGTCACTTGATATCCAATTCCTGTCAGCATTTTGTCCAGCAGCCGCATTATGGAATTGTAGTAAATGCTCACCCACGGGCAAGCAGATGTGGAGTGAGGGGCACATGCACCAAAAGAAGCTGAGCTCATCCAGCATGAAGAACACACTAACAGAATTCACACTAAAATGTGTGGATTTGGAAATTATTATGCTATGCAAAATGCTGCAGCTAACTTCACATTGCTAACACAAAACATCCAACCAAAACCAGTTTGTTGGAGGAAATGGTTTATTTTGGCATTCCAAATAGAGGGGAAACTCTGTCATTACAGGAAACATTGTGGTCTGTGCAAAGGCCGTACATCACTTCCTGGCCAGCATCAGGAGGATAACAGCAACAAGAAAGTATGCCAGAATTACACAGGTAAGCCAGTGCTAGCAAACCATCGAGGCCCACCCCCAGTAATATTCCTCTTTCAGTTAGACTCCACCCCAAATTTCCATCAGCCAGGGATCAAACTTGCAGAACACATGAGTTTATGGGGGACAACTAATTCAAATCACCACATTCCACCCTGGCCCCCGTAAGTTGCTAGCCATGTATGTAAAAGGTACTGCATTCAGTTGACCTTTAAAAGTACCCATAGTTTTATCACTCCTAACATTGTACAAACATTCCAATAGTGCAAGGTCTCTTAATGGTTAGCTGTAAAAATAAAAATTAAAATAAAATAATGGCACAGAGTAAACATTAAAATTGCAAATGAAGTCATTAGGCATAGAAAAGTAAAGAAAGATTGAACAAACACAAGATTTAAAAGAAATGGGCAAACAAATTCTGTACCTCCATGTCCAACAACACTAACCAGTGAAAATTGCCTGGACTTTCCACTTTTGCTGCTCCAAATGGTCTGTTCACACACTGGGAAAATCTTTAACTTAAACCAGCAGTTCTCTTTAGCAGCCACCTCATAGATCTGGTAACTCCATTGGGTCTCTAGTGCAGCCCAAGGTTCATCCTCATGAATCCATTGGACCTCCATGCAGGCACTTCCAGTAGTTCTTCCTCACATTACTCATGGCCATTCCCCACCCCTCAAGAAAACCCACCCAAAACCATGTTTCAAATCCAAAGATCCTTTCTTTCAATTGTTAATACTACATAACAAAGTACTAGGAAGGCTGCCAATTTTGTTAATCCAAGAGAGAATAAAGCCAGTTTTTAGGGGCAGGACACTCTTTCAGCATTCAGGCCTTGTACTTTTAAAAGAGTCAGAATATTTCTTGCTGTCCCAATGGAAAACAGCTGGACTAGTGTCAATTGTTATGATGTCTCAAACATTTGCAGCTGAACTAAGCTTCTCTCTTTAGCCATAAGCTTTTATTTCTTTCTGTACCATATCCATCTACCCATACCAGTCTGTTTCTATGCAGCACAACCTTGCATAAGTTCTCACGTCATAGTCAATCAGAACACAGCAAGCATTTCATACATACTGCTTTTTTTGTTTGTTTCTTCTTGGTTTTACAAAGTAGGGTATCACTCTAACCCAGGCTGACCTGGAATTCACTATGTAGTCTCAGAGTGGCATCAAACTCACAACAATCCTCATACCTCTGCCTCCCAACATACATACTACTTCTAATCCATTATCTATAGTTCCTTCTTCCCCTCATGAGCCAAACCTCATACTCCATAGTTCTCACTTTGCATTCAGTTCTTTCATCTCTGAAAAGAATTGTCCATGAAACTGAATTCAATACTGCAAGGTATCTCTTAGACTAAAGTTTCAAATCCTTCCAAATTCTTCCCACAAATGAGCCCCCAAGATGATACAATGTATATGAATGCAAATAAAATAATGTAGTATTTAATAGGCGACACAATATAATCAAGGCAGGCACTTGGAGCAGAAGAAAAGTCCAGTAGGGTTTTAATGACAAAATCCAATGAAAGACATGATTGAGGGCTGGAGGTATGGCTTAACACTTAAGGAGTTTTCCTGCAAAGCCAAAGGACCCAGGATTAATTACAGAGGACCCACATTAGCCAGATGTACAAGGTGGCACATGAATCTGGAGTTTATTTGCAGTGGCTTGAGGTCATGGTGTGTTCTTATCTCAATGTTTCTCCCCCTTTCTCTCTGCCTTTTTCCAAAAAAGATAACATAGGAAAGAAGCAGCTTTACATTCGTGATGTATCTTATGGCTTATTGTCTTCACCCAAAAATATAACGTGAACATTGTCAAAATAAATACACTATTAGAATATTAGATAATATCTTAAATTTATACAAGTTATATTTATCTATCTACCTATCAATCTAGCTATCCATCCATCCATCCATCTACCTATTATCTATCTATCTATCTATATTTATATGTACATGAGATAACAGTATATCAAAATACATAACTATGTTAATAAAATAGAACATCCGTTTGTCATGGGATATTAGTATTATGGGAGGACAGTTTGTCAACATTTTTTTTTCTAAAATTAAGACAATTAAAAAATCAGTATCTAAGGGACCATAGATATGAAAGGTAGGTGACCTCCAGTGTCATCAAATTCTAAGATTGAAGACTGGGTAGTAGCTAAGTAAAAAATGTCAGAAGTGAGACGGGTCAGAGCAGTGGGAGGAGCATAGTTATCCAAAATCATGTACATGTATGAACCAAGAATAATAACATGTATATGTAAGCTTGTTGGAGTACAGTGAGAGTTATGTTACATGGTAGACATGCTAGTTAGACTTATGTAATATTTGTGAAGTCAACTTATTTGAGGTAACCCAGGCCCAGAAAGCCAAATTGTCACATGTCTCTCTCATATGTATATCCTAGCTACAAATGATTGAAAGTCTATGTGAGCAGGAATAAAACTCAGTAACAGAGGTCAGTAAGCTGGAAAGGGGATATAAAAGGAATAGACAGGGAGGAGAGAAGTTATAGGATGGTATACTGTATACGTAAGCAGAAGAACACACTAATGTGGGTGAAAAGGCCTAAGTGAGGTCAGGGGAAGAGATTGAGTCAAGGAAGGGAGGAGGGAGGGCTGATCAAAATCTAAGAGGCTATAAATAAGTCATATATGGAAACCTATATTTTTTGACAATGGAACACTCTGAAGCCATAGATTATTACTACAAAATTTTCAGTGCCATTGATAGGATACCTTCCAGTGAGTTGTTGGCCAGGTTGGTCTCTGATGCTCCAAAAACATTACAGGCCATTGCCTAGGCTCTTGGTTTCCCAACAGGAAAAGATGGTAAGACCCTATTGCTGACAACTCCACATACTTGGGCTGCAAAATCACTGAGAAACACTGATGGAACTGAGCTGATAACCTCCTCCATGTAGACAAGCAGACATAAAGCTGGAAAAATCTATGCTGCATGCAGTTTAATGTGATAAAGAGAAATCATCAGTGGAGATACTCAACAGTGGATACTGAAAGCCTTAAATTTGGTGAGCCAGGCCAAATGAGCCCACGAGTTCAATAGTGGCACGTCTGTTATGGGAGAAACCAGCTACTCTCCAATTGGTCTGGAGGCCAGCTCCATGGGAGGAAATGCATCCCTAACACTGAAAACCTACAACAGGGATAGTCATGAGCCCTAGGGGTGTGGTATCTGGCTAAATGCATTCACTGTGTTCACCAAACTGCCTTGTAAGCACTTCTCTTAATGTTCTTACCAATATATTAATGCTACTCTCACCTTTGGTTAGAGAATCTTCTCTTTACAGATGGCAATGACCTTGGGATGACTCAGAAGGCATCACAGTGCTGAGAAGTAATAGAGGAGTGCTCAGTGCTGAAATGTGTCTACCATACCTTCCAAGGCTCAGAGTCCATTTCAGAAGAGGTGACAGAAAGAATGTAAAGCCAAATGAAGGGCAATATTCCTTACAATGCACTCCTCAAGGTACAAAATGGCTTAGCTACCCATGACCTCATAGTGCTTGACACTACCTACAGAAGTACATCACAACAGGTGGACAAGATGATGATAGTAAAATAAAAGAGAAACTGATTGAAAGGGAAGATTATATCATGGAGAGTAGAGTTTCAAAGGGGAAAGTGGGCAGAAGGAGGGAATTACCATGGGTTATTCTCTACAGTTATGGAAGTTGTCAACAAAAATTAAATTAAATTAAAATAGAAGAGAGGGGCTGGAAGTTCCCAAATGGTTAGCTCATAAGTGCCATAAGGTGCTACATGAGCTACTGGAGGAAAATGGTCAACAAGGATTCGAGGTCTACTTAGCAGCAAACTACCTGATGTGATGCTCACCCAGTGCAATAGTGGCACACAGCCATAGTGGTTAACCAACTCCTCTTGGATTGGATAACAGATCTGCTCAGAGGAACGGAACTCCTAGCTGGAACTGGAAAACAAGTCAGAATCATACATAAATAACAACTTTGTTCTCCAATTTCAAGCTCCAACCAATCTTGGGCTACAAGAGGGTCTACACCTATTAAATTCTCCCTAAACTAATAATGGTTATCCCATTTATCCAGTACTGACTTAACTGTCCACTGGAAAATCTGCTACTCTTTCTCAGATGGATGCAGAACCTTAGGATGGAGTCAGCCCAGGGCACCTCACCAGGGCCCCAGCTTGAACCATATAGTAATTGGGGAGGTAAGCAAGGATGTTGATTTCTTGGTGAACCTGGTGTCAGCACAAGAGTGAAGGAGATAGACACAGAGAACAATCAATTCCTACAAAACCAGAGAACCAGAGACACAGAGGCTCCAAAGATCTCATCACTGAAGTAGACCTAAAAAGAACCCAACATGGTCCAGGGGAATTCAAGGACGAGGGGGCAGAAAGAGTGTTGGATCCACAAGTTGGGACATTGTACACAGAGACATTGCTTCTTCCCAATAACTGATGTCTACCCCCACAATTCATGACGTGCAATCCCCATGGGGATAAATGGCATCCACAAAAAGGAGTGTCCCTTTGGAGGGGGCATAGGCACGAGAGTAAGGATGGTACCAACATGTGCTATTTACACACTGAATATGTACATAGCTAATAAAAATTAAAATTAATAGTAAAAAAGAAAAGTTAAAATTAGTATGCTTTGAGAATAGACAAGTTTTGCTAAATTTGTTCATTGGGTAAAAGTTTTCTCCTTTGTTTCAGAAAATAAGATCAAGAGATAACAATTATTGAAAAACTTTACTACATGACAAGTAACAGAGGCATATATACCATATTAAATAAGTGAGTTCTCTGAATAAATAAGAACTACAAGCTGACTGATCCAATAGAACATGATGAAGGCAGATGTCACCAAACAGAGCTCTACTGCATTTGAAATGATATAGTCTAAGCAGGAAGAGGCCTAATGTCTTTGAGATGAACAATGTAAACCACAATGTATTGAACATGTATTGTAAGCCAGGACCTTTATCTGTGTTAGCATATTTAAACCTTGTAACAACCATAAGAACCACTGTACTTACTTAAGAGATGAAGAAACAGAGAGAAAGCTTTTCTTAAATATCTTACATTTAAAGCATCCTTACCCTTTGGAATTTTCGTTTTGCATTGAGCGCTTTAATATATGAACAAATTGCAAATTGGGCCCCAAATTATCATCACAGTTGTAACCTGTCCTGGGTGAATTAGCACAAACATTCATAATAGCTATAGAATTACATTCTGGAAAAATAATCATGCATCTTAGCCCTGACTGGTGAAATCTAGACTAGCTGGAGCCTAGAGTATGTTTTCCCCTAAGCATCTTATGTGTTATTTTTCTTATGATTCGACAAAAATCTCATTCTAATAAAAGGAGAGGGGCTGGAGAGATGGCTTAGCAGTTAAAGTGCTTGCCAACAAACCCAAAGCATCCAGATTCCATTCTGAGGACCCATGTATGCCAGATGCACAAGGTGACACATGCATCTGGAATTCATTTACAGTGGCTGCAAACACTGCTGCACCCATTTTCTTTCTCTCCCTCCCTCTATTTCCCTCTCAAATAAATGAAATAAAAACATTGTTTAAAAGGAAACATTACATTATGACCTAAATCATATGTATAAGTCCCACAACAATACATTGATTCAAATGAAAGCAAAAATGGTCTAGACACCTATCTAAAAGCAAACAGTTTTGTCTCACACATGGTGGGGGTGTGGATAGCTACATCCTAGTACACTACGAAGCTACCTGCACAGAAGGGCCTGTTGCAGTCAGTTCGCATCGCAGGCAGAAATCACCTGACCAAGAGCAGCTTTGGGGAATAAAGGGCTTATTTTGGTTTCAGACTTGAGGGGATGTCTCATGATGGCAAGGAAAAGAATGGGATGAGAAGAGGCTACACATCACACCCTGGCCAACATAAACTGGACAACAGGAACAGGAGAGTATGCCAAACACTGGCAAAGGGAAACTGGTTACAATGCCCATCAGCCTGCCCCCAACATCACATGGCCTCCAAGTGGTGCTGATTCCCAAATCTCCATAAGCTGGTAACTTCACATTCTAAATACCTATGTTTGTTGGTGGCACCTGAATCTAACCACTCCAGAGCCCTACAGCTTCACATGACCAGAAGCTATGAACAGGGAGATCCATAGATGGTCCTATGAGATCTCCTCCTGTCATCAGTGAACATGCCTACAGGATCCGTGTTTGAAATCCCATAAAGTATTTCCACCATCATGATATCTACTTATTTCTGGAATTCTTGACAATTAGAAGTGCAGTGAAATAGCAGGAGGAAGAACAGGAAAGGTTTTGTTCACTTTCCAAGCACATGGAGCATGTGAGGTGCTGTGTGACGCACAGAGATTGGCAAAAGGCAAACAGGCATAACCGGCAATGCACTTACCAAGGAATTCTCAAAAGATGTAATTAATGCATGAAAATGCTTTCCTTACATTAGTCTTCCTCTTATTCCTTATGAATTTAGGGTGATTGAAGCAACACATGGGACCCCTGGAGTCCAGTGCTGAGAGGATGTGTCACCTGAATGTTAAAAGCCAGTATAGTTGTAATTTTATTCTTTCAGTCATAGTCAACACATGCCCAGGGCACATGACTGGAAGAAGCAGTCACTGAGGCACGTTGGTCTCTCATGTGAAAGTGAGAGCAGGAGAGGATTTTGAGGTACCCGAGTCTCACTGCTAATGAACACAGAAAATATCTTTACCCAACATCCATCATTATAAGGCTGTTGGGTCAAACTGAAATTACTCTGCTTTAGGAAATACCTAATATTTATAAAATTCAAATTGATGGCCGTGCATATGTCACAGTGATGCACAATAACCTCACAGAGCATGAACTCCCTTAGTGGGCAGCTGTCTTGTACCTGTGCTCAATGTCAGATCGATAGATCACAGAGCACACATGTCATTACGTGATGCTGCCGCGTCATTCTAATGAGTCACTAAGTATTTACATGAATTCTTTTCCTATCAAGTGTGGCACAGAGGTTAAGTGACCCTTCTGAGGCCTTAGGAAGTAATGCCAGTGAAGAAATACTGGAGATGCGAAGAGACACTTTGCTGAGCAGCTCAGCCCAGAACTCAGTCACTAGGACTGTTTTAGAGAAGATCACTGAGCACATACCACGGGGTTGGCAAGAGGAGACCTGTGAGGAAGCCAGGCAGGGAGGACTGTCCATTTCCACTCCTCCCCTTTTAGGTACATCATTACAAGACCAAAATAATTTTTGGTCACATTATGTGGATGTGGTTGGAGGTAATATGACAGAAGACCTACAGTGTTAGGCAATAAGCCACAAACAATTTATGCATCAACAGATGATGATAATACACAGAAAAAGAAGCAAATACAAAGACACTTTTCATTAAGGAGATTCATGAAAAATCCTTTTGGTATATGTTTATTCGGTACATAAAGATCAAAAATACAGTCATTTTTCAAGTCTTGAAAAATATTCGTTTAGGGATTTGTTCTCCAAAAGCACTTGCTTCCAAAGAAATTGCCAAGAATGTGTGAAATGTTTGAGAGCAAGAAGATGAAAACGAGGGAGAACCTCCTCTCCATGTCTGTCAAGACATAAGCTTGAGCAGAGGTAGGGCCTGTGCTGTCATGCAGATATTCATCATACATGACATGTGTTTGTGCATGTCCATGGGTGTCTGTTTTATCTCTGTCTGAATGGAACGGCCACTCAACTTCCCATATGACTTTCCCCACAGCCTGTTCTCTCCTCTCTGGAGGAATATGAGATGCTCTGCCCTGGGCATCTGCATATGAGGTCCCCATCCCAGTGACAAACAGAGGCCTAAAAACATGTTGTGAAGATCCTCTTCTGCCTCAGGTGCCATGATCTCACTCATGTCCATGGACACCTGCTCAGGGTGAGTTAATCTGATGAAATATTTTCCCAGGTCTGTGCCAATAGTGATTTGTTTGCAGAACAGTTGAAATGATGAAAGAGGATTACATCAGAGGGTCCAAGAAACATGTGAATTGAAAGGATCAGAAAGGGTCTATGGGAGTCAGAGCTCAGGCAGAACCATGGGCCCTACAAAGTTAATTGCCAAACACAGGCAGTGGCTTGCATGTGCCCAGTGTATAGTCACCCAGAGAACTCACAATCACTATGTCAACCATGCCCTGATAATTGCCAGTCACATGGGGAGAATCCCAACAACTGCACATGCTTTCCCATGTTTGCACTACCAATCATGTAATTCCCAACTTCATGATAAATTGAACTCTTTCTGGTCATCCCTCAATGTCAACACAGACACTAAGCTTCATATGGATTCCCACACCTTGACTCCCTCTCTGCTGCTCAATCACCCCCAGATACTTATCTTGTGGTGATGCCTTTATTCATCTAAACCATTGCCTTCCTCCATTGTTTGTGCTTATCTGCATATAGCTTAATGTTTGATAAACATCCATATAGTTAAAGGTAGGGAATAAAGTCCTTGGAGAGAATTTAGAGGAAGATACAGAAATACAAAGAGAGGGATCCATTATGGAGGGAGGGAGAAATTTAATCCTTCATGAGATAAAATATCTAGCATAATGCCTAGAACATATGTCTATTTTTCTTCTTTTATTAGTGAGCATCCAAAACAGTGGATTTCACAAGGATATTTCCATACACATATAACATTGTGTTCCACATTGTACATTAACCACAACCCTGTTCTGTCTTTCCACTGGTTCCCATCCTCAACCCAAATGTCTCTTCTCTGCTTTTGTATCACGAGTTTACATGTCAGGTTATATTTGCGTGTTTCTGACTATGAGATAATGTGGTGCTCTTTTCATCGTCCCTCACACGTCACTGTGTCCCTACTCTGTCTCTCCTACTTCCTCTCCCAAGTGTCACTTTCTGACATCTATGCCGTGAGTCTACGAAAGAAGAATGCAGATCCTGCCAATTAGAGAAAATCTGCTAAACATCATTGTGAGACTTTCTTGTTTTTGCTTTTATTTTTTTTTTACCTGAAGTTCTGTTTCATCTGTTTAGAAACAAGGTTCATAATTTCCCTGATTCAAAACTAAATAAAATTTCTAGGTGTTTATATAACAAGTTCTATTCATGCACTTATATGAAAATGGGTGCAAAAGCTGACAGCTGGTCATGGTGACTCTGAGTTGGGATCCAATACAAGGCCTTATATATGTTAGGCAAATGCTTTACCACTGAGCCACCACCTAGCCCTGAACCTATCTGCCAATTCTATAATTTTTCTTGACAGCAGAGTTCAGGGTCCTTTTCTTGCTAATTCATGTAGGAACAGCTTTGCATGAAAACACAGGTAAGTCTTCTACCATAGTCTGTTTTAACATCATGAGATTGGATTTCATCTTCATTATTTCATCCAACTGGCTGTTAACATAGTATTTTCAAAACTCATCTTAAAATGTCACCATTCGGAAAGATTCTCACATCATTTTCAAGTATTTCTGAAAGGATGAATTCATGGAAAGGAAGTTTCTGTGTCAAGGGGCATGTGAAATATAAGCTATTATAGATTTCAGCTTACTGTACTTTCTAAAGACAATATAAAGTTTATTCCAAAAGGGAAGGCTCCAATCAGAAAAAGGAGGCTTAGTGGATGTCCCCCCACCCCACATTTTTGGTGTTTCGAGATAGGATTTCTCTCTTGCCCAGGCTGACCTGGAATTCACTATGTAGTCTCAGGGTGGCCTTTAACTCATAGCAATTCTCCTAGCTCTGACTCCCAAGTGCTATAATTAACACATGCACTACTATGCCTGGCTCTGTTTTTCTGGCTCTGTTTTTCTTTTCTTTTTTGAGGTAGGGTTTCATTCTTTCCCAGGCAGACTTGGAATGGAATTCACTCTGTAGTCACAGACTGGCCTCCAACTCATAGTGATTCTCCTACCTCTGCCTTCTGAGTGCTGGGATTAAAGGTGTGCATCACCATCTCTGACATAGCCTTGAATGGCCTTGAACTTTCACCCTTCCTACCTCTGCTTCAGTGCTGTGATTGGAAGAGTGTGCTATCACACTAGGTGTCCTGACTCCCCTTTGGCCTCATTCTCATCCTACTCTTCTGATCAGAGGGAAGACACAGATTATTTCATTAATCGGAGGAAGAGGAGGAGGAAAGGTAGATGAAGAAATGATAGAGAAACACAGGGAAAGTGAATAGATACAAATATTTCCTTTTCAAAAGCTTTATGTGTATGATGTGTACATGTGGATTTATGTGTGTGAGCATAGATATATGCATGCACAAAACAGGTGTGGAGTTCAGGGATCAACACTGGGGGTTGGTTCTCACCTTCAACCATGTTTGAGACATATGCCAGGCTAGCTGGCCTGTGAACTTCCTGAGGATTCTCATGGCTTTTGTGAAGTATTTCGGTTCTCCAACATGTTTGTTGCCATTTCCCTGGAGGAAGTTCTCAGTCTAGCTTTGGGAGCAATACTCATGTAGCTGCTTCCTCTGCAGCTTCTTCTGTATCCTGGTGATTGTGGTATAGGTGGCCTCTTTCATGATGAGCACTTGGTTGTCTTTTCTGGTCGAATAGATGGATGTTGGATCTTCCCAGTATTCTCTGAAATCTGTAAAATAAAGCAGATATTCCAAGTAATGGTGAGAACAGCTCTGGTAATGGGGGATAGGCATATAATTTTGGGAGAAATTCCCATGAGGACACTCTCTCAAGCTGTCTAGATAACAATGGGGCCTTTTATCTGGATGTTGTGAACTTCCTGCCCATGGGACTATGACTTGATTCCCAGTACCAGTTATGACTTTTCTCCCATTGTGTGGGACTCATGTTCAAGTATAGGGCAGTTGGTTATCCACAGAGGCTGTGTGCCTCTATTGCAGAAGAGTGTATTTGTTGTTCAGGTTTTGGATTGTGTGGCTTGCAAAGTCTCCCAGTCAATCATGCTGTTGGTGACCAGTGTTACTCAGTAGCTCCTTTAGTACTTTCCAGCACTGTGAGGGTTTGTCAGGAAAGGACTGGCTTTTCTCTCTGTCCCCTGGTCTGTTGGTGTCTTAAGGTGGCAGCCTGTGTTGTCTTTAGCATTGGGGTCAGACTTTTTAGCTCTGTTAGATAACCAAGTGTTTGGCAATGACTAACATTGTTTTGGGTACCTCATGGTTTCCCAAGCCAACTGCTCACTGTGGGAGTAACTCAGTTCTGGTCCTGGGATTCACCAGTCAGAGACAGTGATTTTAGGATTAAGGGTTCTTCACCTTCTACTGGGTGTATCAGTCTGGTGTGACTGCATCCCTTACCTGGTTGTTAAATCTTGTATGCTGATATTCAGGGGGAAGGTATTTAATGTGCCAACTATTATAGTCTATAGCTTTGGGTATTTACTTCCCCCTTTTTCCAAAACCCTTTCACTCTCATCCGCCCCTCCCCCCCCCATGTTCTTCTCTTAAGCAGGTTTTCTGTTAATCCCTTCTCTATTCTCTCTCTCTTTTCTCTTTTTCCTGGTCTCATTCTAATTATACACCCATAGTCTTAATGCTTACTGCCTATTGCCCTCTTCTCCAGCTGGTCTATTTTAGGAGCCACATATGAGAGAAAACATGTGATGTTTGACTTTCTTAACTGTGTAACCATGTGGGGTGATATTTTCCTTACTGCTGATCAGAATTCTATTTTGTATATGTACCATATGTTCATTATCCATACATTAGACGATGGGTATTGTGGTTGACTGCAATGTCTAGCTAGGTTGAGTAGGCATATTTGAAGTAGAGTCTTTAGGACAGGAAAAGCTGAGTCTGGTGGTAGACCAATTTTCATCTTTTTCAGAAGTCTCCATACTGATTCATATAGTGGTTGTTCAGGTCTGCACTTCCACCAGCAGTAATGAGAGGTCTCCTTTCTCCACATCCTCACCAACATTTAGTATCATTTGATTTTTTTTAATGATGGTCATCCCATTGGAGTAAGATGAAGTCTCATAGTTGTTTTAATTGACATATTTCTGATGGCTAAGGATATTCAACAGTTCTTTAAGTGAGTGCTGGTTTTTTGTATTACTTTCTTTGAGAATTCCCCATTTTTTTCCTTCCTTTCTTCCTTCTTTCCTCCTCTCCTCCTTCCCTTACTTCCTTCCTTCTTTTCTTCCTCCTCCTTCTCTTCCTCTTCTTCCTTCTTGTTCTTTTTCTTCCTTTCTTTCTGATTGCTGTTCCTTCCTTTCTTTTCTTCCTACCTTCCATCCTAATTCCCTCCCTCCCTTCCTCCCTCTCCCTTCCTTCCTTTGTTCTCTCCTTCCTTCCTTCCTTCCTTCCTTCTTTCCTTTATTTCTCCCTCTGTATTTCTTTCTTTCATTCACTATGTAGTCTGAGGCTGGAGTGAACTCAGTGATCCTCCTCCCTTGGGCTCCTGAGTGCTGGGGTTAAAGAATGTGACACCATGCCAGGCTGTCCTTTGTTATTTTATCAGTATTGTCTGAATACTCTATTGATCTACCTTGTGTTGATATTAATGTTTTGCTGTTCTAACTTCTACTTGTTTCATTCTCTAGGTGAAGTTTTATAATTTGATTCATTGAGCTCTTCATTCCCAAAAGTTCAGGGTGACATTTTCAGCACTTCTTCCTCAATTGTACTTGTACTTGTCTTTCATGTCCTGTAGTATCTGCTTTATTTCATTCACCTGTTCTCTTATATTCTTTTCTCATTTGTTGAGGTGCCTCCTCATGCCCTTTTGACTTTGTTGAATATTATTATAATTCCTCTGAATTTCTTATTTAGTATTTGATCTACTTCATCTTCATTGTAATTCACTGCCAAAGAATTGTTAATTTCTGCATTAGCCATGTGCCATGACTTTTCATGCTTCATTTGTTCTTGTCAGGTTTGCATATCTGGACTAGGACATTTGCTTGATTTTGTAACACCTCGGTTGAAGCATTTTCTATATTCAGATGGGAGTAGGTTGCGTTAAGGTTGAGGGGTGGTTTCACCCCACTGGACCTGGGTGCAGTTTAGAAGCTAAGCCTTCAGTTCTCATGCTGAAGGTCCCAAATGTGGCTACAGCACTGCTTGGAAAGGAGGCTACAGCTCACATGCTGAAGGTGTCAAACATCATCTCAGCTCCACTTGGAGAAGAGAGTGCAGCGTCCCATGCTGAAGTTGTCAGACATGATCTCCAGCACTGCTCAGAGAGGAAGCCATGATTGCAGAAGGATGAAGCACAGGGACAGGTCTGCTGTGAATGTACAAGAATAACCAGTTAAAATGTCAACTCTTAGCATCAACAGTTTTTGGAGAATTATAGAGTGTTTTGTATTTAGATATTAGTTACTAGATCAAGATGGAAAGAAGATATGCAGAGTAAGACAAGCAATAGAGAAAAATAGAAGAGAGGAATGTTGATAGAATAGTGGCAGTAGAGAAAGGAGGACACAGCCAGCCTCAGCTAACAGTAGAATGAGGGAGCTAAAAATGCTGTGAGGAAACCTAGAACAATACTGGGACTGAGGAGATGGCCCAGCCAGTAAAGTACTTTCCATATAAACTCGAGGACCTGAATTTAGAGCACCCACACTGAGATAAAAAGCAGATGTGGTGGTGCATGCCTGTATTCCAGTACCATGGAGGTAGAGACAGGAAGATCCCTGAGACTTGCTTTCATCTATCTTATCTAGCCAAATCACTGAGCTCTAGGTTTAGTGAAAGACCCTGTTTCAAAAACTATGTTGGTATTGTTTGAGAAAAACACATAAGGTTGACCTATGCGTCTACATATAGCCAAGTATGTGCATACACATGTGTGTACCCCATGTACCTGAACATGTATACACCCATGCATGCATACTATACATACATACACATGTAAAGTAACAACAATCCCAGCACCTGTGAGGGTACAGCAAGGAGACAATAAGCCAAATTTTATTCTGTGGGTGAAACTATCACACAAAAAAACTTGGGAAAAAGAGAGCAGAGGAAGACAAAACTGGGAGAACAAGAGCAGGGTGGACTAAACTGGTTCACATAATTGCATATACTTTAGTATCATGCTTAAGCTTTTTGATAATTTCATACAAAATATTTTCATTTTAATTACCCCAATATCCTTTCAATGTTCCCTTCCCCCCAAATCCCTTTTTCCTAAGTAGTCCCTTTCTACTTTCAAGTCTATTTTTGTGACCCATTCAGTTTCCTTAATGTTGTTTGCTTGAGCATGGGTTGGGGGATCTTTGCTACAGCATGGGTGACTTGCTAGTCACTCCATCTCTGAGGAACGTGACCCCCCCCCACCTAGTAATCATAAACTGTCTATACGTCTTCAGGGAGGTGTTGGAATTTGTTTCCCTCTCCTATTGCATGATGGTATTTTGATGGGCTTAAAACTTGGATATTAAATAAGAAGGTAAGTATAAAAATGAAATGAGACAGTGTGGGAGACTGCTCAATGGTTAAAAGCACTTGCCTGCAAAACTTGAGGATATAGGTTAGATTACCCAGTGCCCACTTTGTGCCGTACATGTTTTGGAGTTTGTTTTCAGTGGCAGGACTTCTTGTGCATATGTCCGAATTAAGATTTAACAAGTCTCAAGTGATCTTTACAAAGACCCTCTAACTAGACAAGAGAGAAAAAGATAAAAACAAAAAGTAAAACAGGGACTAGAATAAACATAGGAAATAAAATAGAGATAAAGGGCCTGGAGGGATTGCTTAGTGGCTTAGGCACTTGCCTGCAATGCCAAAGGACCCAGGTTTGCTTCCCCAAGATCCACACAAGCCAGATGCCCAAGGGGGAACATGTGTCTGGATTGCATTTGCAGTGGCCAGAGACCCTAATATGCCTATTTTTCTCTCTCTCAAATAACTCTATAAAAAATTTTAAATGACACAAATGTGGGTGTGGTAGTGCATGTATACTAGCAGCACTCAGGAGGCAGAGGGAGGAAGACCCTGTGAGGTTAAGACAGCTGAGAGTACGCAGTGAACTTCAGGTCAGCCTGAGCTAGAGTGCGACCTACCTCAGGAAAAAAAAAAGAGAGAGAGAGAGAGAGAGAGAGAAGACCAAGGTCATGTTTTCCTATGAAGGATTCATTTGCTGGGATGGGATAGATCTGGGATCCGTACTGCTTTCTATTGTAGCTTTTGGGGTCACATCTTCTGATACAGCAGGCCTCAGTGGCCTCTCACTTCTCTGTTTCATTTTCCCTGCAACCAGAGGGTGTGGTTTGTGGCTCACTCAGTCTTGTTTTACTCTGCTTTTCTATCTTCAGGTATTTCATCCAGCTGCCAGCTAAGATTTCCCTGATCCTGCCCCCACACACACACACACAATAGAGGGTCTGGAATTTGTTTCCTTCTCCTATACATGATGGAATTCTGATTTAACGCTAATGTAACTCCTCAGACTCTGGAATCTTAACCCATGCCATTGCTCATCCTACTTCTGTAAACTAGCGACTTTCAGTCAAGTCTATGATTCAGACCCATTGTCCACTCAGTGGAACACTTCTTGAATCTGACAAAAAATGTCTCTCGCCTTTATGACTGGGTCTGTGCTCAGCAGGCAGAGCCATTTCCTAGCATTCAGAAACCCTGGTTCCATTCCCAGCATCTCACAAACCTGGCATAGCGGTGCATGCCTGTCATCCCAGCACTTGGGAGGTAGAAACAGGAGTATTAGGACTTTAAGATGATGCTCAAAAATGTAGTGAGTTTGAGGCCAATTTGGGCTATATATGACTCTGTCATACATGACTAATTTCCCTTGTAGCTAGAGGACTTCTGCAGGCCAGCTCTCAGATTATAATCACCTGATTCTTGACCTGTGTTTCTAGACTAGGCTGTGAATTTTCCTTGTTTGCCTAGAGCCACCTGGCTATTGACTCAGGAGGGCTTCTCACTGTTTGCCTAATCCAAAAGCCCAGAAGGCTTTGTTTTTTTCCCACACCTGAATATTATCCCATACTAGGGTTCCTGACAGTATTTTCCCACACCTGAATATTATGCCATCCAAGAATTCCTGACAGGATTCTCCACGTCTGATTATGCCATCCAAGGATTTCTTCCAAGATTTTCCCACACATGAATATTTTGCCATTCCAGGATTACTGACTACTTGGACTGCAGATGTGCCCACTCATGAGTTCCCCATTTGGAGCTTTTGTTTTCTGTTTTCTGTCTCTCTCTACAATGTGATTTTCTTCTTTCTTTAAAACAATTAATAAGAAATTTTGTTTTGGATGATTTTATGCCTATAACATATTTAATCATTTTTATTTCCACTAGCTTGCTTCCTCCCTGTAGTAGTCCATACCTTAGGGCTGGACCCTAACATCCACCCAGTGACACAGTCTTCAGCAGGTGGCTGCAGAGAAAACTGCAAAGTAATAAAATATTGAGTATATTGGTGGCCATGTATTTAAACTACCAAATGCCCATCTTACTCCTCCTGAACATTTTCTTCTTCCCACGTCCATCTCCTAATTTCATGTCTTCTTTGTTGGCCCACAGAGCTTAACTGGAGCTGGTATTATCACAAGTTGAGGAGGGAAAGTATGGTTTTATAATTGGCACTGAACTCTAATTCTGATCTAACTGGTTTGGCACTGAAGTTGAAGAGTGGTGGAGGTTTTGAGGCTCTGGGTTGCTGCAGTCTGCATGTGCAGAGACAGCTCCCTGCGCGAGGCTGGGCTCCATGGCTCAGTCTCTCTGGTTCTGCTCCACTCACTTCCTTCCTTTTAGTTTTCACTGGATTCATTTCAGTAAATGTTGTTAAGTTAACATTATTTCTAAAACAACCTCATGTATACGATGCATCTTCAACACATTCAACCACATTACCTTCTCTACTTTATCTCCACTCTGCCAAGTCACTTCTCTGCTACTGGTCTCCCTCTTATTTCCATGTCTTTTTTAGTGACCACACATAAGGTTGCTTTCATAAGCATGGATGGGGTTATTTACAGGAGCATGGGCAACTTACCAGTGGGTACAGCACTGAGAAAATTATCTCTCCTCCACCAGCCACTAGTAATTGCTTTAACTCCTCATGGAGGCAAAGGTCCTAGTGAGCCCTCCCCCTAACAACTGTTAACTGCCAGTAAACCCTCAGGGAAGGTGGGACTTCATGTAGGAATGTTGACAGGGCCAGACTTGTGAGGTCATGAATGTCATGAGCCAGTCCCTTCCAGGAGACAGTGTTCCATAACATTCCCCTCATTCTCCAGCTCTCACATCCCTTCTGCCTCCTCTTCTCCAATGTCCCTGAGCCTCTGAGGAGATGACATGAATGTCCTGTTTAAGGTTGGTGCTCAATTTTCTAATGCTGTTTCTTTCTTCGCTACTGAAACTAATACCTTTTTATGTCACTCACCTGAGAGCATGTCTTCTCTCCAGTGATTCCTGCTTTACTTCCTGGTGTTGCAGTCAGATTCGAATTGTTGACAGAAATCACTTGACCAAGAGCAGATTTGCGGATAAATGAGTTTAATTTGGCTTATAGACTTGAGGGGAATCTCCTTGATGACAGGAAAATAATGGCATTCACAGAGGGTGGACATCAGCCCCTGGCCATCATAAGGTGGACAATAGCACAGGACACTGTACCAAACAGTGGCAAGAGAAAACTGGCTATAATACCCAAAGGCTTGCCCCCAACAATACTCTGTCTCCAGGAGGATTTACTTCCCCAATGTCCATCAGCTGGGACTCTGCAATTAGAATACCCAAGTTTATGGGCGACACTTGAATGAAACCACCACAGTTTGAGATTCAGGCAGTGACATTTTATTGTTGGTACAAAGCACCCAGCCAGAAGCAGCTTTTGGGAAGAAAGGATTAATTTCAATATAGAATGTCAAGGAATATTCATCATGTCAGGAAAAGCATGACAGGAAGCATGAGAAGGAAGCCTGGGTCACTTCTTCACACCAAGGGGAAGGAAGTAGTCTGAGTGAGTTGTTCTGAACCCCAGTTGGCTGGACTATGAACCTCAAGGTCCATCCTTAGCAACACAACTCCAGCCTGGCTCCACCACCCACATTGCCACCAAGTGGAGACCAAGCACTCACAACACATGAGGCTCAGTGTGTGGAGGCATTTCACATTCAATCCATCACAGTTTATGGCTGTCTTTTGTCATCTTACTTGCTTCTAATCAGATTTCAATTCCTGTCTCTTTCTGTTTCTTCCCTCTCCCCTCCCTTCTTCTATTTCTTCCTTGCTCTCCCCCCTCTCTCTCATTGTTTAGTTTTCAAGAGAAGCTCGTACCATGTAGCCCAAGCTGACTTAGAACTCAGGATCCTCCTGCTGCTGTCTCCTGAGTGCTGGGATTACACAAATATCCTTTTAGCTGATATTTTGTTTGTCAATAATATATGATCACTAGCTATAATCCCACATCTTTCTTTCTTTCATTTTTTTTTTTTTTTTTTTTTTTTTTTTTTGAGGTAGAGTCTCCTTTAGCTCAGGCTGACCTGGAATTCCCTATGTAGTTTCAGGATGGCCTCTAACTCATGGTGATCCTCCTACCTCTGCCTCCCAAGTGCTGGGATTAAAGGTGTGTGCCACCACAACCAGCCCACATATTTGTTGAAAGTATGACTTCTATGTAATTGGAATTCATATCCTCTGACTCCCTCCATAATGTCGCCAACTTAAGGGACCACTTTGTACATATCACTTCTTTTGCATGTATAGCATGTGGTGATGGTGGTGTGTGTGTGTGTGTGCATGCATGTGGCATATGCACATGTATGTGTAGATGTACTTGCAGGCATAAGGAAGCAAAAGAGAAAGTCCAATGCTCTCCTGTTACTTATCCACATATTTCCTTAAGACAAAGTCTTTCTCTCAATATGGATCTGTGGTTTTCATGAGCCCCAGTGATTCTCTGATATCTGCTCCCCACAGGACTACATGGTCAGGTCCAGCTGCTTACATGAGTCCAGGAGAACTGGACGTGGGGTGGTCTGTCACGACCACCTTGACCAGTAAGAATGACGCAACTTGAGAGCTCTTCTTTAAGCAGTTTATTCAAGAACCTTGAACAATCTTCTGACCCCGGGGAGAGCCGACCCACAAGCTAAGTAGTCCTGCGCTAGCCAACCCTAGTAAGCCACGTGGCCCATGCAGATAGGTCCACGAGTAAGGAAGCAGAATTAGTTAAGCAGCCTCAGCCAAATAAGTACTTGTTTATCCCAGAGAGCACTCGCTATCGGGCTAGCGGAAGGAGGAAGCCGATGCCATCTTTAGGGCATGGCACATCGCAGCTCTCCACAGTTCCCCCTTTTTGTTTTAAACAAACAGGTGAGAGTAGAGGTCTGAGCTCTGTAGTGAAATCCAGTACCGATTTTTCCAGAGGCGGGAGTAAGGATGGATATTATGGGGAAAGGACAGTACTAACCCGCTTTCTCTCAGACATGCTCTCCTCTAGGCTGCTAACTGCAGGCGGCATACCTAGAGTGCAGTGCTTTGCCTCACAACCTGAACGTGCTGAGTATTCTAGCTCTTCATGACAGCAAGCCATGCGTAAGGGGACTACACTGCCTCAATGGCTGTAAAGGCCTGAATAATCATAGCTGCATTCCTTTGCTGTGTGACCCTCATCTTGCATAGACACCACAGGCCCACCAAGAAGGCCAGCACCAGGAGACCAGCCATCGCTCCCAATAGCACCATGACAAAAGGGAGCCCACCTAGGCTGAGGGGGAATATCCATGCCATCTCCATAACTCTGAGGCCATCGACCACTAATCCAGGAGGCATTAACTGAAAATTTGCCTGGGCTCCAAGGGGCTTCCATCCAGGCAGCAGACTGATTATAAAGCATCACATATGGGCTTATTTGACTAATATTACTTACCAGCAAAAAGCACAAACTTCCCACTAGTGGTACACTAACATTGCCTTCAACGGGACTAATTTCCCCATCCAAGGGCAAATAGGAGAGACCTAAACTTTTATTGCTAGCAAAAAAGCGAGGGAAAACTTGGGCATTATATTGAACCGGAAGAGGCTTTGGAAACACTGACAAGATCCCCCATCGAGGTTCCGCCTGAGTCAGACTCCACCTCAGGCCTATCAGCATTCATAGTGGAAGGATCTTCATGTTGGACTTTTCTGGTCAGTCTCTCGGGCACCCACACTGGATCCTGGCGATCCTGCGGAAAAACACAAACAGACCCTCTCGTCCACGTCAATACAGGATCAGGGCCATGCCACGTTCCCGTGAGCACATCTTTCCACTTAACATATCCTTTCAAGGATCCACCTTGACGTTGATGATGATCTGCCGAGGAAAGGCCATCCACGTCCAAATTAGAAAAATTAAGAGTAAAAAGAGCTAGAGATATTCATTTCTTGGGGGTGCAGCCTTGGCCTATTCCCCTTTTTGTTTTTGTAAGCATTCTTTTAAGGTGCGATGAGCACGTTCCACAATTCCTTGTCCTTGAGGATTATAGGGTAATCCATGATTAAGCTGTACCTCCATCTGTTTGCAGAAGGAGGTAAAGTCTGAGCCATGTAGGCTGGTCTATTATCTGTTTTTAGTTGTTGTGGCTTCCCCCATGCCACCCAGGCTCCCAAGCAATGTTCTATGACATTGCGAGCTTTTTCTCCACTCAAGGGGGTAGCATAAATGACACCTGAACAGGTGTCCACAGAAACATGAACATATCTTAAAGTTCCAAATTCTGAAATATGTGTTACATCCATCTTCCAGATCTTAAGTGGCATCAACCCTCTAGGATTTACCCCTACATTGGGAGGATGATGGTGAATCACACATTGAGGGCAATCTAGAACTACCTGTCTGGCATCCGCTCGAGACAGATGAAATTTCATTTGTAAGGTCTTAGCGTTGACATGGAAAGTCTTATGAAATTGTTTGGCTTGATCTAAAAATGAGCTCAAAAAAATACATTCCATCCTGGTCCATTGGTCAACAACATCATTTCCTTTACTTAATGGTCCAGGTAATCCTGTATGTGCTCTAATATGTTGAATATAAAAGCAATGTTTTCTATGCCAAATCAAATTTTGTAACTCTTGTAATAAGGCATATACAGTACTGTTATTCTTTATAGGGCCTGCTCTTTCTAAATTTTTGACTGCATTAACTACATATGCTGAATCTGAAATCAAATGAAATGCAAATTGACAATTTTTAAACACTTCTAACACGATTTTCAATTCCACAATTTGAGGAGAGCCTGGTTGAAACTGGCATAACACAGGTTCCTGCTTCTCTACCATATAAGCCCCACAACCTGTCTTTGAACCATCAGTAAATACATTTGGTGCTCCCTTAAGGGGAGATATGGAGGTGATTTTAGGAAAGATTACAGGATGTTCCTTGAAAAATGATAATAAAGGATGTTTTGGATAATGATTATCTATCACTCAATCAAAACTACACTGTAAAATTGCCCAATCATCTACAGTGCCACATAAGATCTTAATTTGATGACTAGAATAGGGCACTATAATCATGGCAGGAGCAACTCCAAAAAACTGCAAACATTGTTGTATACTATTT
Source organism: Jaculus jaculus (assembly GCF_020740685.1). Lineage (NCBI taxonomy): Eukaryota > Metazoa > Chordata > Mammalia > Rodentia > Dipodidae > Jaculus > Jaculus jaculus. Next base: position 40,301,629 of record NC_059116.1, on the reverse strand, counting down.
AAAGCTAGAGCAGCAACCGCAGTGGGATAATGTTCTATGGATTTAACTGGGGAAACTTTTGGATATATCCATAATAATGGTCCATCCTGCCATAATAAACCTGTAGGTTGACTATAGGTGGAAAATATACATAATGTAATGGGCTTACCTTCTTGCCATCTTTGTAAAAAAGCACTTTGTAACCTTTCTTCAACCTTCTGTAAGGCTTGTCTAGCTTCTTCTGTTAATTGTCTAGGGGAATCCAGTGCCGAATCGCCCACCAATATATTATAAAGCGGCCTTAATTCAAAATTTGGCAACTTTAAATAACTTCGGACCCAATTAATGTCTCCCAGTAATTTTTGAAAATCATTTAAGGTTTTTAAATTATCTTTTCTCAAATCAACCTTTTGTGGGACTATTTGATTTTTATTAATTTTGGCTCCTAAGTAATTCACAACCTCATCCTTTTGTACCTTCTCAGTAGCAATATATAGGCCTTTTTTCTTTAACAATTTGATTAATATTATATATGCATTATCTAAAACCTTTTCATCTTTTGCAGCAAGCAAAATGTCATCCATATAATGGACACATTTAATTGCGGGAAACTCCTGCCTTAAAGGTTGGATGGTGGAACCTACATACAATTGACACATGGTAAGACTATTAGCCATGCCCTGTGGTAAAACAACCCGTTCATATCTTTGATCTGGTTCTTCATGATTGCAGGATGGCACGGTAAATGCAAACCTTTCACTATCTTGTTGACACAGAGGAATGGAGAAAAAACAATCTTTAATATCAATAATGATTATAGGCCAGGAAGCCGGCAATGATGATAACAATGGCAACCCTCATTGTACTGGGCCCATAATCTGCATTTGCTGATTAATAGCTCTCAAATCATGCAGCAAATGCCATTTACCAGATTTCTTTTTAATCACAAATATGGGTGTATTCCATGGTGACACTGAAGGTTTTATATGTTTTAAAATTAACTGCTCTGCCACTAATTCCTTAGCAGCACTTAATTTTTCAGAGGAGAGTGGCCACTGAGGAACCCACACTGCCCCCTCTGTCTTCCAAGTGATGGGAATCCCTTCCTCAGCAGCCCCTATGAAAAACCCAGACCTTGCCTGGGGCTTCTCTGTTGAGTGGTAATTGGACTTTTACATCCTTGCAGGTACTTCCCTATCCCATACCCTGGATGGTACCCCATATCCTGCATAATCTTTTGGGAAATTTCTGAGTATTCATTACTTAACTTAAAACCCATGTCTTTTAATAGGTCTCTTCCCCAAAGGGAAATAGGAAGTTCTAGCACATATGATTGCATGACCCCAGAATGTCCCTCCTGATCTTGCCATTTCAACTGTCTTGCATTCATATCTGGAGTTTTTGCATAACCTAGGCCTTGAAGAGTTTGAGAAGAAGCCTGTATTGGCCAATTGGATGGCCAGTCTCTTTTTGAAATAATACTTTTATCTGCCCCGGTATCCAGAAGCCCAAGAATTTCTTTGCCTTCAACCCTTAATTTTAATGTAGGTCTCTGCTCAAGATCCAGGGATAAAAATGTTAAATCATTCCTTGTGGACCCAAATCCTTTATCTCTTCTCTCTCGTAAATTAGTGGTAAATCTTTTATGAAGGCTGGGTAAAATGAGTAACTGGGCTATACGATCTCTGTGGGAAATGGCCACAATCCCTCGAGGGGAAGACACCATGATCTTAACTACACCAGTAAAATCTGGATCAATCATGCCTGGATGAACTGTCAGGCCTCGTAGGGCTGACAATGATCTTCCTAGCAACAAACCAACTGTTCCTGGTACTAGGGGTCCTTTAAAATCAGTATCTACCACCTGGACCCCCATGCGAGGAGTTAATACGAGTCTGATGGTGGCACGGAGGTCCAATCCTGCTGAGCCCACAGTGGCTCTCCACGGTCCCTTGGATGACGGAGGGTGGGCCATCTCTCCACTTCCTGGTTGTTCTTCTGACTCTCTACTGCCCCATATATTTGCGGGCCCTGGTGGCGTGGGCCCCGCTGTCCATTTTTTGGATGGGATCCACCATAGCCTGGACTAAGAAGTTGCCCATTAATATCCTTCACAGATTGGCATTCATTAGCCCAGTGGTTCCCCTTTTTACATTTCGGACATAGCCCAGGCTGCCTGGGGCGTAGGCTGTTTCCTGTATTTGGTGTATTTTCCCTCTCAGGGCATTGCCTTTTAAGGTGTCCCATCTTGCCACATCTAAAGCAAGCCTTTGAACTTCCTCTCTTGTTTTGAGACAGCTGTACCACAGCCGCTGCAAGACCAGCATTTGTCAGGGGTCCTCCTAGTTCTCTACAAACTTTCATCTAAGCCTCCAGTCCCTTGCTCTTATATGGGGTAATATCAGCTCTACATTCTTTTGTACATTGCTCATAAACTAACTGTTTTATAAGGGGCATAGCAGCATCAGGATCCCCAAAAATCCTTCCTGCCACTCCGACCATTCTCGCCACAAAGTCAGAGAATGGCTCCATGGGTCCTTGTAAAATCTTAGTAAGATTACCACTGACTTCTCCTTTGTTCGGCAAGGATTTCCATGCCTTAATGGCAATCTGATTGACCTGTCCATAAACCTGTACAGGATATCCTGTCTGCTGGTTGGCAAGCCTTCCCTGTCCTAGCAACATATCTCTGTCCCAGAAGGGATTTCCATCCCTAGCATTGACAGCAGCCTGCTCTGTAGCAAATTCAATTGTAAAGGCTCTCCAATCTAAATATTGTCCTGGACTCAAGCAGGCTCAGGCTAGTCCACCCCAATCATTTGGGGTCATGCAGTGCCTGTTCAATGACTCTACTTGGGCTATGGTGAATGCAGCAGTTATGCCATATGTTCTGACTGACTCAGCTAGGGACTTGATGACCTTAAAATCAAGAGGTTCCTCATAGAGGTTACCCTGAGCATCTTGAAAAACTGGACAAGCAAGTTGTAGCTCTGATCTTACAGCTCGCCACACTTCTGGGCAAAAGGAACGACCTGAACCTCCCGTGGGAGCTGGGTTGCCCGACTCATCGTACAATGGCGGAGCAGAAGGGATCTTGTTTAGCTGTCGCGCCTTACTATCGGGCCCTGACTTTTCTTTTTCCTTCTTATCCTTCAAAGAATGTTTCTTCCATCCTCTCTACCAAAGCTTGCAGCTCCTCATCTGTATAGAGCAGTCCGTGTCTGTTGTTTCCCTTTCTCCTGACTTCTCTGATCTTTCTTCCTTTAACGTTTCTAAAGCTGTTTGTCCTTCCTCCACTGCTCTGCAGTACCTCTGGTCCTCGAGACAGCGTCTAATCAGCTTCCAGATTGGTCTAACTCCTGCCTTTAAAGTTCCCTGATCCCAAGCGAAGTCCAGATCCCTCCTTAACTTATCCCAGCACATGACCGTTAGGTTACCCAACATCGCAAACCAGGGGGCGACAGTATCACACTCATTCAAAAATCTCTCTAGGGTACTTTTCTTAACTTTTAAATTCTTTGACAAAAGCAGCTCCTGAAGAGCCAAAAAAATTGGGTGTGAATGAGAAGCACCCATAGTTACTTTTATCTTTAACTCTGCTCACTGGTCCGCAGTGACTTTACTTTCAGTTCACTATCACCGCTAATTCTTCTTCGCTCTCTTTTTATCTACAGAGTAAAGCACAAGTTGTCGCTTCCCCGCAATCTTTATTGTCCCACCTTACTTTCGGGAACTTACCAGCGCTGCCCTGACTGCAAAAAGTTCTGAGCCTCCTTCGAGAGAGAAGTTCCCCGGACGGGCCACCACTTGTCGCGACCACCTCGACCAGCAAGAATGACACGACCCGAGAGCTCTTCTTTAAGCAGTTTATTCAGGAACTTTGAACAATCTTCTGACCCCGGGGAGAGCCAACCCACAAGCTAAGTAGTCCTGCGCTAGCCAACCCTAATGAGCCACGTGGCCCATGCAGATAGGTCCATGCAGAATTAGTTAAGCAGCCTCAGCCAAATAAGGACTTGTTTATCCCAGAGAGCACTCGCTATCGGGCTAGCGGAAGGTTGAAGCTGACGCCATCTTTAGGGCGCGGCACATCGCAGCTCTCCACAGTGGTCTCAGGCCTCCATGTCTGTGGCAAGCACTCTTCCCTGCTGAACCATATTCTGAGGCCTCAAATTAACTTTTAAAATTCCACATATGCATTAAGTCACATGGTACTTGTATTTCTCTTACTGACTTATTGTACGTATCATGATGTCTTCCAGGGTCATTCATATTATTGTAAAAAATAATAATTTAGGAAAATGTAGCCTATAGACACTCAATCTTTTCTTTCCAACCAAGTCCTTTTCTATTTTGATGAGTTGTTTTTGCTCTTCTCCACATCCATGACATGTTAATACTTCCAGCATTGCGCAGGTCTTTTGTACATAATGACAGCTGCTGTGAGGTCATAAATGCAGTGGCCACTCCATGTCTGGAAGACAGAATTCCAGAGCACTCCTCTCCACCCTCTGGCTCTTACATTATTTCTTCTACCTCTTCTGCTGTGTTTTATGAGCCTTGGAGGATGTATAGAGGTGTCTCATTTAGCAATGTGGTATGGGTGTCTCTTTAGCACTGAACACTCAATAATAGTCACCTATGGTCATCACTTTGATGAGTTTTAAGCTTCTGTAGCTAAAGATGATGGTAACTCTAATCTATGGGCATAAACATAAATATTTAGAGGGCAATTTGATTGTCACAACATATCCACTTAACTAAACAACAGTTGCAGCTCCACTCACCCAGCATCAATGTGCTTCCTAGCCATAGAGTTTTGTATAGATTTTCAGTACCAGGCATGAACTGTCCTGTCATGTAGTAGGCCTGAAACCTAATGAGAGAGAAGTTGATTACTCCATAACTGACATGCCACTATTGCATCTGTCAGTCCATTTTACCTGGCTGATCCATTGTATACTGGGTAGTTTCCATTTCTTGTTATGATTGCTGCTGATGACTTTTTTCCCCCCAGCATCTTGCACAGAACCTTCCAGCACTATGACAGCTGCTCCCTGCCAAATGTTCTTGACTCTCCATCAGCAGGAAATACAAGCTAGATACCAAGGCCTTCTTTCCATTTCCATGTCTGTTCTATTTATTTGTGTTGCATCCTACCCCAACCAATCTGGAAGTTAAATCTTCAGAGTAGGCTGGTAAAATGTGTGGGACAATTGATATGTATGGGTACATGTCTGTGTCTATTGAGCAATATGTATTAACCACAGGGCATATAATTCTTTTTATTTGGGGAAACATACAGGGATGAATGGAGTGGCTTTTGTGTCCTTGGCACACATGGAGCTGGTTTTAGATGAGTGCTTCTTCCATGATACTCAGCTCTCCAGGACCAAGTCTGAAAGAGAGCTGAAGATGAATTCCTGTATTGTTGGGGTCATCATGACAGGGGAAAAGAAAGAAAACTTCTCCAATCCAGTTGTCTACACTCTGGAGCACATCCAGGTTTGTCAGGAGACCTCTGTCCATGCACAGAGAAGTCCTGTTTCCTCAGTTGCTACAATACTCATTTTTAAATCAAGACTTTTATTTTGAAGGGGTCATAGATTTAGTTGTGTGGAGACAGCAAGCATTTTCAGAGTAAGCACGAGGACCTGAGCTGAGTCCCCCATCACCCATGTAAAAGCCAAACATGGCAGTATGTGCCTGCATTCTCAGCACTGGGGAGGAGGAGGTGGGAGGATTCGCAGGGGTAACTTCATTTAGCCCAAGATTGGTGGGAGCTTGATAGTGGAGAGCTAACTCACATTTTGGATATGATTCTGACTTGTTTACCAGGTCCAGCTATGGATTTTATTCAACTGAGAGTTAGTTACCTGCTATGTACTTGGGTGAGCATCATTTCAGTTGTTTTGCTGCTAAGTAGCATAGACAATGAGGTGCTTGGACAAATGTTTGACATTTTCCCCTCGCTGTAATCTGTTCTTCTACTCACATATATAAAATACCCTCTCCTTAAGACTGTCCCTCTCCTCCCTCCCTTATAGCCATTTTCTAGTTTGTAGGTCTCTCCTACTGATTTTTGGATACACATCACACATTACAATGGGCACTTAAGACCACCTGGGTCTCTGGTTTGTGACAGTTGTTTTCATGTGATTGTGTGAAATCTGGTTATTGCTTTTGGTATAATTGCCATTTTCATAATATTAATTCTACCTATCCAGGAGAATGGGAAGTCTTTCCATCTTTTCACATACTCCTGTTTCTTCCTTGAGTGTTTCTATGTTTTCATTATATAATACTTTCACATCCTTTGCTAGTGTTATTCCAAGGTAATTTTTTGTTGCTATTGTAAATGGTTCAGCCTCACTGATTTCTTTCTCTGTATATTTATCCTTTGCATATAGAAAAGCTACTGATTTTTGTGCATCGATTTTTTTTTTTAAATCCTGACACTTTGATGAAGGAATTTATCCCTTTTAGAAGTTTTTGGGATCAAGACTATTCCAGGCCTTTCTGGCTTTCAGGGTGTCCACTGAGAAATCTGATGTAATTCTGATGGAGTTGCCATTATATGTTGTGAATTGTTTCTGTCTTTTTGCTTTTAACACTCTGTTTTCTTTGTTAAGAGTTTTAACTATGATGTTTCTTGGGGAGTTCCTTTTTTGGTCTTGTTTGTTTGGTGTTCTGTGGGCTGCTTGTGTGTGGATGGGCATCTCTTTTGAGAGATTGGGACAATTTGCTCCCATAATTTTGTTGAATATGGCCTCTATGCCTCTTGCTTGGATTTTCTCTCCTTCCACTATATCCATGATCCAGATGTTTGGTAAGTTTAGCATGTCTCAGAGTTACCTCATATTTTGTTCACTTGAATTTTTTGAACTTAGCAAAGTTTTCCCAATCAATTTATTCTGTCTTAACATCCAGGTCAGAAGTTCTGTGTTCTACATGATTGAGTCTATTGGTGAGAGGTTCTAGAGAGGTTTTTATAATTTCTATTAGATTATTTTTTTAGCAGTTAAATTGATTTTTTTATATTTTTATTTTTATTAACATTTTCCATGATTATAAAATATATCCCATGGTAGTTCCCTCCCTCCCCACCCCCACACTTAACCATTTGAAATTCCATTCTCCATCATATTACCTCCCCATTACAATCATTGTAATTACATATATACAATATCAACCTATTAAGTATCCTCCTCCCTTCCTTTCTCTACCCGTTATGTCTCCTTTTTAACTTACTGGCCTCTGCTACTAAGTATTTTCATTCTCATGCAGAAGCCCAATCATCTGTACCTAGGATCCACATATGAGAGAGAACATGTGGCACTTGGCTTTCTGGGCCTGGGTTACCTGACTTAGTATAATACTTTCCAGGTCCATCCATTTTTCTGCAAATTTCATAATTTCATTTTTCTTTACCGCTGAGTAGAACTCCATTGTATAAATGTGCCACATCTTCATTATCCACTCATATGTTGAGGGACATCTAGGCTGGTTCCATTTCCCAGCTATTATAAATTGAGCAGCAATAAACATGGTTGAGCACGTACTTCTACAGAAATGAGATGAGTCCTTTGGATATATGCCTAGGAGTGCTATAGCTGGGTCATATGGTAGATCAAACTTTAGATGCTTTAGGAAACTCCACACTGTTTTCCACAATGGCTGGACCAGATTGCATTCCCACCAGCAGTGTAGAAGGCTTCATTTTTTTCCACATCCCCGCCAACATTTATGATCATATGTTTTCATGATGGTGGCCAATCTGACAGGAGTGAGATGGAATCTCAATGTAGTTTTAATCTGTATTTCCCTGATGACTAGTGACGTAGAACATTTTTTTAGATGCTTATATGCCATTCATATTTCTTCCTTTGAGAACTGTCTATTTAGCTCCATAGCCCATTTTTTGATTGGCTTGTTTGATTCCTTATTATTTAACTTTTTGAGTTCTTTATATATCCTAGATATTAATCCTATATCAGATATATAGCTAGCAAAAATTTTTTCCCATTCTGTAGGTTGCCTCTTTGCTTTTTTCACTGTGTCCTTTCCAGTGCAAAATCTTTGTAATTTCATGAGGTCCCAGTGATTAATCTGTGGTTTTATTGCCTGAGCAATTGGGGTTGTATTCAGAAAGTCTTTGCCAAGACAAATATGTTGAAGGGTTTCCCCTACTTTTTCCTATTGCAGTTTCAGAGTTTCAGGTCTGATGTTAAGGTCTTTAATCCATTTGGACTTAATTCTTGTGCATGGCGAGAGAGAAGATTCCATTTTCATCCTTCTGCAGATATATATCCAGTTTTCAAAACACCATTTGCTGAAGAGGCTGTCTGTTCTCCAATGAGTATTTTTGGCATTTTTATCGAATAGCAGGTGGCTATAGCTACTTGGGCTTACATCTGGGTCCTCTATTCTGTTCCACTGACATGTCCGTTTTTGTGCCAGTACCATGCTGTTTTTGTTACTATGGCTCTGTAGTATAGGTTAAAATCAGGGATGGTGATACCACCAGCCTCATTTTTGTTGCTCAGTATTATTTTAGATATTCGAGGTTTTTTGTGATTCCAAATGAATTTTTGGATTGTTTTTTCTATTTCCATGAAGAAAGCCTTTGGAATTTTGATAGGGATTGCATTAAATGTGTAGATTGCTTTTGGTAAGATTGCCATTTTCACAATATTGATTCTTCCAATCCAGGAACAAGGGATGTTTCTCTACTTTCTAGTGTCTTCTGCAATTTCTTGCTTGAGTGTTTTAAAGTTCTCATTGTAGAGATTCTTTACTTCGTTGGTTAGGTTTATTTCAAGGTACTTTAATTTTTTGATGCAATTGTGAACGGGAGTGATTCTCTGATTTCATCCTCTGTGTGTTTGTTGTTAGCATATATGAAGGCTACTGATTTATGTGTATTTATTTTGTATCCTGCTGCATTGCTGTAGGTTTTGATCAGCTCTAACAGTTTGCTAGTAGAGTCTTTAGGGTCCTTTATATATAGAATCATGTCATCTGCAAATAATGATAACTTGATCTCTTCCTTTCCAATTTGTATCCGTTTTATGTGTGTCTCTTGCCTTATTGCTATGGCTAAGACTTCCAAAACTATATTAAATAAAAGTGGGGACAGTGGACACCCTTGTCTTGTTCCTGATTTTAGTGGAAAGGCTTCCAGTTTTTCCCCATTTAGTAATATGTTGGCTGTGGGCTTGTCATACATAGCCTTTATTATTTTGAGATATGTTCCTTCTATTCCCAGTCTCTGTAGGACTTTTATCATGAAGGGATGTTGGATTTTGTCAAATGCTTTCTCTGCGTCTAATGTGATGATCATGTGATTTTTCACCTTCAACCCGTTTATGTAATGCATTACATTTGTACATTTGTGTATGTTGAACCATCCCTGCATCTCTGGGATAAAGCCTACTTGGTCAGGGTGAATAATCTTTTTGATATACTCTTGTATTCTGATTGCCAATATTTTGCTGAGAATTTTTGCATCTATATTCATGAGGGAGATTGGTCTGTACTTTTCTTTTTTTGTTCTGTCTTTGCCTGGTTTCGGTATCACGGTGATGCTGGCCTCATAGAAGGAGTTTGGTAGAATTCCTTCTTTTTCTATTTCCTGGAAAAGCTTAAGAAGCAATGGTGTTAGCTCTTCCTTAAAAGTCTGGTAAAATTCAGCAGTGAATCCATCTAGGCCTGGGCTTTTTTTAGTTGGGAGATTATTGATAACTGTTCGTATCTCCATGTTTGTTATAGGTCTGTTTAAGTGATTAATCTCATTTTGATTTAATTTAGGCAGGTCATATAGATCAAGGAAATCATCCATTTCTTTCAGATTTTCATACTTTGTGGAGTATATGCTTTTATAGTATGTCCCTATGATTTTGTGAATTTCTCTGGAATCTGTTGTGATGTTACCTTGTTCATCTCTGATTTTATTAATTTGTGTCTCTTCTCTCTTTCTTTTGGTCAGATTTGCTAAGGGTTTATCAATTTTGTTTATCATTTCAAAGAACCAACTCTTTGTTTCATTAATTCTTTGGATTGTTCTTTTTGTTTCTATTTCATTAATTTCTGCCCTAATCTTTATTATTTCTTCCCGTCTACTAATTTTTGGTTTGCCTTGTTCTTCTGTTTCCAAAGCTTTAAGGCAAAGCATTAGGTCATTTTCTGGCGACCTTTCAATTTCTTAATATAGGCACTCAAGGCTATAAATTTACCTCTTAGAACTGCCTTCATTGTGTCCCAGAGATTTTGGTATGTTGTATTGTCATTATCATTTGACTCTATAAATTTTTTGATTTCCTTCTTGATTTCTTCATTGACCCATTCATCATTTAGTAGGTATTGTTTAGTTTCCATGATTTTGTGTATGCTCTATAGCCTTTCTTGCTACTGAATTGTAGTTTAACTCTATTGTGGTCAGATAGAATGCAAGGAATTATTTCAATTTTCCTGAATTTGTTAAGATTTCCTTTGTGTCCTAATATATGGTCTATTTTAGAGAATGCTCCATGTACTGCTGAAAAGAATGTATATTCTGCAGCCTTTGGATGAAATGTCCTATATATATGTGTTAAGTCCATTCCTTCTTTGACCTCATTTAGTCCAGATGCCTCTCTTTTTTTTTTTTTTCCCGTGATGACCTGTCAATTGATGATAGTGGGTTGTTAAAGACACCCACCACCACTGTGTTTGGTGTTATCTGTGACCTTAGTTCTAATAGTGTTTGTTTGATGAATTTGGGAGCCCCCATGTTAGGTGCATATATGTTTAGGATTGTAATGTCCTCCTGTTGGAGTGTGCCCTTAATCAATAGAAAGTGACCTTCCTTATCTTTCTTGACTAACGTTGGACTAAAGTGTACCCTGTCCGATATTAGGATAGCAGGTAGATTCTAAAATTTAACTAAATACTGTACACATTTAATCAAAAACAGCCTTGTGTATGTATGCAAGACTAGTTATTATGATGACCAGATCCTCTATCAACAAAGAGGTTAAGATTTCTGGTCTGTTGAGGAATCCAAGTCAGCTTGTGACCAAGTGAGACCCTTCCCTGGTGCAAACCCAGTTACCTTGGATGATTTTGGTCTCAGTCAATTTGCTGCCTGGGTTGTCGGGCTGCTGTTCTGATTTCTGGGGCTGGGCATTGGCTTTTCCTGAGGTGCAAACCTAGCCTGGCAACTGTGGCCCTGCAGATCAGCACCCCTGCTGCTGTAACTGCTGCTGCTTCTGGGTCTTCTGTTGTTGCCACACCTGTGTCTGCTGCTGCTGGGGCCACTGGTACCGGTTGCAGAGCTGATGATGTTGCTGCCGAACTCTGCTCCTGCTTGGGTCCCGCTGTCGGCTGAAGTTGGCGTGGCCAGGTCCCGGGATGCTGCACTGTTCGCTGTAGCTGGGCTCAGGTGGTGGGGGAGGGGAGGGAGCTGCAGCTGCTCTGGTTCTCTCATTGTTCCACATGTTCTTCTACCTCGCATTCTGCTCCTCCGCTGCTCACTGCTGCTCTCCCTTCACGTTTCCTGAGTGCGGTGTGAGGGGAAGCTCCCGCACCTGGCTTTTCCTGCGGTTCCAGCTGAGTCTGGGTGCTTTCTGGTGAGCTCCGCCGCCACCACGTTTTGCGGAGCTACCGGGGCCGCTTTTGCCGGCCTGTGCAGGCTCTGGATGCTCTGGATCTCTCCTACTTCTCCGCTTTCACTTCAGTTTCCTATACACCTCAATTTTTAGTAAAAGTGTGTATTTTGCTGAGGTTTTTTGGTCTTTTTCCCCCCAGGCTGCTTTGGCGTGGTACCTACTCGCCATCTTAACTGGAAGTCCTGTATTTGATTTTTATTGTGTTATTTTGTATCATGTCCATCTATTTTTTGAGGAATGATTTCAATTTGAGTCCTGGTTTTCTGATGCTTCCTGGAGTTCATTCTTGCGTTTGTTCAAGTCTTTATTAAGCCTAATCAACCAGTTATTGAGATCTTTCATTTCTTGACTTACCTTTAATTAATTCTTATCTCTTTGGAGTGTTTTAGCATTTTCTTCAATCATGTTAAGTCTACGGTCAAAAGCTGAACAATATAGGAGATTATTCTGTTCAATTTCATTAATACAATTGTTTCTTTGATAGTTTGCTTCTAGCTTAGCAATTTTTGTGATTAATGTCTTATTGGTTATTGTGTTTTCATTTTGGAAATGACTTTTTGTTGATTTCTCTGATTTCATTGGAGGCTTCTGTTGTAAGACTATGGCTAGCCAAAGGCCTGATTCCTCAGGTCACATAGGGTCAGGCCTCCCCAAGCAAGGTACAGTGGGATCTACCAGGAACAGGAACTGGAAGGAATAAGGGAACAATGGTCTGGCCTATTTTGTGCAGAGCCCTCCAGCACACAGACCAGAGCAGGCAACCCAGACCAGGGAGGTGGGAGGAGTCAGGAAACAGGAGTCTGGCCTACTCACTCCTGACTACTGGGCAAGCCCACACACTGTGCTTTCAAGGAATCATACTGGGGGTGAGATGAGCCTGGAAGCAGAGGTTTGTCCTACTCCTTCCATACTGGAGTGTCTGCCCACACACTGTCCACACAGGCACCCCAGAAAGAGGGAGGTGGAAGGAGCCCCTAAGAAGGGGTCTGTCCTACTTACTATGGACCCATGCACCATGATGGGAACGAATCTCTACAGACTCTGAACCAGAATAAACTACTTGTCAGTAATGTTTTCACAGCGATGACAAAAGTTACTTTATATATAATACATATACATGTACATATTGTGACTTTCTTAGTATAAAATGCATACCATGGAAGCAGGCTGTGTCCACCAGATGATATAGCTGGTTCTCCATATAGTGTTTATTGTGTATTCTCATCTCTTGATATGTGGCCTTTCCCTGGAAGTCTCAGCAACTTCTTTGTGATTTTTTACACTATACTAACAGTGCCAAATTTTCTGCATTGCAACTGTCTCAACATGTGCCTGGTTACTTCCTAATACTCATAATATCTGTGCTTTTCATTGATGATGGAAGAGACACTATGCCAACTAGAGGGATGGATCAGAATGGTGTGCCTCTTATTCCACTGCAACATGCTGCCCTCCTCACTAGGAACTCCAAGCAGCCTTGGGGTTGGGAATATCTATGATTTGTGTGTGTGTGTGTGTGTGTGTGTGTGTGTGTGTGTGTGTGTGTGTATGTGTGTGTTTGTATCTTGGGAAGACATTAAGCTTCTTGTGACATACAAAGGAGGGGTTCAGCTATTATCTGTCAGCAGAAGGTCATGTAAAAAGAGAGGAAAAAATATACATAATGAAGAAAATTACAGATGACCAAGGAGGGAAATTAGAGTAGGAAAAGTTCTCAATGATGTGACGTGTGTGTAGACTTTTTCTGCTGTTGGGGCTGGGGATGATTTGATCAGGGATTAGCTGTGAATTCACAGACTTTACAGTTTCTAATTGCCTTCTACGGCTACTTTATTCAGTTTTTTGGCTTGAGCCCAAACTCACTTTTGGTAAGCCTCTCCCTGTCAACTTGTTCTTCAGTCTATAACACACAATCTCTGCACTTTCCACCCACCCTCTCGCTGTGTGATGGGCAAGATGGATGGAACTTCCGTTTCTATTCTACAGTGGATCTACTCTTAGTGCTCTACCCCCAGTGTGAAACAAGAGATTGGCACATGACACTCACCAGGATTAATTTTCTTGACCAACTTATTTTTTTTTTATGGACAAGTGACATGCCAATCTTCAGAATTTCACCAATTAACCTTTGCTCACTCTTACTTTTTGCCAGTGTTATCTATCTTGGATTGCTTTAGGAGATGAATAGAAACACTTTTCAATCGTTTCTATACTTTTAAAAAATTATTTGTTTGAGACATAGAGAGAGTGATAAATGCAGAGATGTGCAGGCAACAGGTGTGCCAAGGCCTTCAGCCACTGCAAGTGAACTCCAGATGCATGTGCCACCTTGTACATGTGGCTTTTATGGATCCTGGGGACTCAAACATGGGACCTTTGGCTTTTCAGGCAAGTGTCTTAACTGCTAAATAATCTCCCCAGCCCATCATTCTTTAAATACATTTTTAATGAATGTCTAACAATTTCTTTTAACTTCAGATGAATTGGGTCCATGTAGAATGGTTGATATTGAAAATAGTTTCTTGCTGTGCCAGGCATTGATTCTGAGACCAGAGATGAAATGAGTTGTAGCCACTAATCACACCTGGACTGGTGTTACCTGGGTCTCTCTGAATAAACTGAGATCCTCAGATGATCAGCATTGGCAACATTCATGAGATTATAAGAGAAATATTTCAAAATGTACAAATAAGAATCTGTTTCTGAGGAAGACTTTCAGAAAATACACTTGATCTTTAAATGATCCATAATGGGAGCTGCCCCATATTTGCTGTGCAGTGTCATAGTTCAAATGCTTGTGATTTGGACAACACACAACCTCTAAATAAATTACTTTCTTTATCATTGTCATGAAAATTTTATCATATAACCCCATGGGTATATTTAGTACATTTCAATAGGAGTTTGCTGATTAAAACACATGATGTAGTTGAATTATATATGAGAAAAACTTAACTCTACAGACTACACCAAATCTGAGGTAAGAAGGATTCTGCCAAGGCTTGTAGATCATGAGGCCCAAGGAATTTACAGACTTTCCTGGGAACCCTAGTTAAATGAGATAGCCTTTATTCAGGAAAGAGCCTGTTACACAGATAAAAGCAGATATACAAGTCATAACAAAGGTTTCTAGAGACCAGATGCTCATGGAATAGTTTATAGCATATGTGCACTGCTGATTAATTTCTTGCCATATATCATACACAGGCCAATGTGGTAAATACCCTGGGTATTTTTGTATCATATTGTCTAATATGGTTTGGCCTTTTATGTTATTTCCTCAATGATTAACATTGACATCAAAGCACCATACTGTGACAGTTCAATCCCCAAATTTAACATGACAATTTGTGACATCAAAATAGAGAGCAGTTGTGAATGCTTAATTCATTGCTGATTGTGAGTTTTCAGTGATAAAGTATTGTTTTAGAATTTTAAACAAAAATATAGAGACTGTCAACTCTAAAGTTTCCAGTATGTTGTTATGGAGACCTTACATATTTTGAGGAAAATGTTGTCATTGTATTTGAGAAGCTCTTACCTCCTTCCTTGGCATATAAATTACATGGCTAGGGTATTGTTGGACAGAGCTGGTAGGTTATAGCTATGGGTATGGTGATTAGATACTTTATGTGAGGAGTATAATTGCTTGTGGAAAGACATGGGCATCGTTTATTGAGGGTGAAATTAACAAAGAAATATTGAAATAGCCTGAGCACATTGCCAATGGCAACATTACTTAACCTTGGCTATTTAATGCTAAATAAGTCAATTTTCATTTAAAAACATATGATCAGAGATGATATCACCCTTTCTTATTGTAATACTATATTGCTGCACTCTTTCCTATCAATGACATGCTGTTAGTTCACCCAGCCACATTGTAATGTCAAAATGCCCCAGGTGAGTTGTTATGCCCCCAAATGACAACCTACTAGACTACTGTGACCAAACTATGTCACCTGTGACAGCAGTAGCATACTGTGTTGTCTCAGTAATCTAATTTGAAAGCACAATGCACAATTCAGACAGATAGTGAAACTATGACCTGATAATACCCTACTTTGACATCACAGTCCTCTACCCAAGGTATCAACCTGTCACCTTTTGTATCTCGTTACCCACTTTGAATCACCATACTGTAGTGTGACATCACAATTATGTACCATGAGCTAATAATTCCCAACTATGGACTGAAAATGTCCTACCATGATATGACAAGATCCTCATTTTATTGCATTAGGTCCTATATTATAGTACAATGCACAAGTTTAGCATTATAATACACTACTTTGACATGACAGTGTGATATTGTGAAATCACAATGGCTAATATGGTTTTTAAAAATATTACCCTGACATCACAATTGCACTATAAAACTTCAATGCCATTTTGTGACATCACAATTCCCATCATGATACCACAATGCACATTCTGACATACAAACAGCATACAATCATTTAACTTCTAAACTGTGACCTCAAAATGCTCAGATTTGATATCATGTGCCCACAAATATTTCATATCTTCTGTGACATCATGATTTCTCAATATGACATAACTAACCTCCCTGTGACATACTAGTATCTGAATTGTTTAAAATATCAAATATAATTTCAGTGGATTACTGGGTCATCACAATACACTACTCTGGCATTACAAAGCCCGAAAATGGCATCCCAGTGCTTCCCTAGCTTGAGAATGTGTCACTGGGATATCATAAAACTTAAATGTGACATCACAGTGTTACATTTGACATCAACACTCTTCAATGACATCACGGGGATATTGTATGATATCACAAGCTTTTACTGTGATACCACAATTCCCAGGTGAATCCACCAGTCATCATCTATGGGGGTTTGATTCAGGTGTCCCCCATAAACTTAGGTGTCCTGAATGCTAGGTTCCCACGTGATGAAGATTTTGGAAATAGCATCTATTAGAGCCAGTGTATTGTTGGGGGTGGGGCTTATGAGTATTATAGCCAGTGTACCCTTGACAGTGTTTGATGCATTTTCCTGTTCCTATTATCTACTTAATGTTGGCCAGGATGTGATAGTCAACCGCTGCTCATGCCATCAATTTCCCTTGCCATCTTGGAGCTTCCCCTCAAGTCTGTAAGCCATAATAAACTATTTTCTTTCCTACAAGCTGCTCTTGATTGGGTGATTTCTACCAGCAATGCAAATATGACTGCAACAGTAAATTTTGTACTGAAAGTGGTATTTCTGACTGCGTGGGATTGCCCACTTGGAGTTGATTTTCAGGAAGAATGTGGAAGGATTTGAAATCTTGCCCAAGAGACACCTTTCAGTGTTGTAAATCCAGCTTGATTGTCTATTATGGTCAGATTTGAAAGACCTGAATGCAATAAGAACTATAGACTATGACCTTTGGCTTGTAAGAGTGAGAAAGAGCTTTGCCTGGACTGGGATAGAAGCAGTTTGTGTGAGAGGCTTGCTGTGAGGATGGACCGTGGGTTGCAGTAAAGACCCATTGGACATGTCAGGACCATGAGATGGCTTCTAAGGAAAGCTTCCAGTCTCAGATGAAGTTTTCAAGGACTGTAAATAGCCTAGCAGGAGGGGTGGAATTTGAACTCCAGACACATGTTGCTGGTTTGAATTATCAACCGGGAGATTGTCACTGACTAGAGACTTTTAACTACAGAGTTTGATGTTTGCCCTGGTGGTTTTAAATCTTGTATTGGTTGAATATTTCATTGCAATTCCCAGTGCTATCTTGTGCAGTTTGAGAGTTTATTCTGTATCGACATGGGAATTTTGGAGGGTTTATTTTATTTATTTATTTATTTTTTTTTTTTGTATCATGGCTGAGTTAAAAGACTTTGGATTATGGAGCTGTTTGGACATCATTAGGAATAATAAAAAAAATTTGGGACTTTTGAAAATGTGAAGGGAGAACAGCAGTGAACAATGGAGGAGCAAATCACAAGGCAGAAGAACACATGGAACAGTGAGAGAACTAAAGCAGAATTGGCAGCATCCTCTCCCCCACCACCAGTGCCCAGCTTCAGAGGACAGAGCAGCCTAAGGGACAGAGAGGATCTGGTTGACATAATACCTACTCTTGGATAAATACTCTGTGCTGGTTTTCATTGAAAGTGTACACTGTTTAGTTAAATTTAGAAACTATCTGTGTTTGGTTCCACTCACCCTACCTGAATATTCTCATAGCAGGCAAACCCAACACCTTGGGTCAATTTGTAGATATCATGAGAGTCTTGAGAGCCACACCTACCGCCTTAAGCTCCTAATCTGAAGACATATGACATCAGATTGATTGATACATCAAATATTACCCAGCTAACTGGAAAATCCAATCATTAAATAATCCAGGACACAAGAAATACCAAAAATCAAGAAAATATAAATCCACCAGAAGTATTAATGCATCAGAACTGACCTCCAGTGAGAACCAGTTAAAGGAAATGCCTGAGAAAGATTTCAAAAGAATAATTATAAATATGTTCAAAGAACTCAAAGAAGAAATCAAAGGAAGCAAAGAAGACACAGGATGCCAAATTAAGGAAATAGAGAGGTCAATAGTAGACATACATAAGGAAATAGAAATAATAAAGAAAAACCAGTTAGCATTACTAGCAATAAAGAACACAGTTAATGAAATAAAAAACTCTGTAGAAAATCTCACAAGGAGAATGGATGAAGGAGAGGACAGAATGAGCTAGAAGGCCAGGTGGCAAACCTAATACAGTCCAACAAAGAGAAAAACAAACTAATAGAAAACTATGAGTGAGAATTTCAAGATATCCGGGATATTATGAAAAGATCAAACATAAGAATTCAGGGCATAGTGGAAGGAGAAGAATTTCACTATAAAGGCATAGTAGGCATATTCAACAAAATCATAGAACAAAACTTCCCCCAAATTGGGAAAGAGGTGCCAATGCAGAAACAGGAATCCTTTAGAAACCCAGCCAGACAAAACTTGTAAAGAACTTCTCCTCACCATATTAAAATCAAACTACCAAACACACACACAAAAGAAAAAATACTGAAAGTAGTCAGAGAGAAAAAAAAAGATACCTACAAAGGCAAGCCCATCAGGATTATAGCAGATTACTCAACACAAAGTTTAAAAGCCAGAAGGGCATGGAATGGAGATTTAAGGACATTCCATGACAAAAGCAAGCTAAAGGAGTATTTGAAGACAAAACCAGCTCTACAGAAAATACTTGAAAGAATCCTACATACTGAAGAAAAAGAAAAGCACACATATAAGGAACCAGGAAAAAGTAAACAATACACAAATACTACTTAACAAAAGTGAGATAAAATAAAACTGGAAGAACTACATAAATGGCAAAAATAAATACACACCTTTTAATAATATCTCTTAATATCAATGGCTACAATGCCCCAACCAAAAGACATAGGTTTGCAGACTAGGTTAAAAAGCAGGATCCTTCAATTTGTTGCCACCAAGAAATCCACCTTTCTACAAAGTATGCACACTATCTTAGGGTGAAAGGTAGGAAAATGGTGTTTCAAGCAAATGGACCTAGAAAATAAGCAGGGGTTGCTATCCTAATATCTGACAAGGTAGATTTCAGTCCAACATTAGTTACAAAAGATAAGGAAGGCCACTTTATATTGATTAAAGCCACACCTAAACAGGAGGACATTACAATCCTAAACATGTATGCACTTAACATGGGCTCCCCAAATTCATCAAAAAAACACTATTAGATCTAAGGTCACAGATAACACCAAACACAGTTGTAGTGAGTGATTTCAACAACCCACTCTCATCAATTGAAAGGTCTTCCCAGAAAAATAAATAAATAAATAAATAAACAAAGAGGCATCTGGACTAAATGAGGTCATAAAAGGAATGGACCTAACAGATATAAACAGGACATTTCATCCAAATGCTGCAGAATATACATTCTTTTCAGCAGCACATGGAACATTATCTAAAATAGACCATATGTTAGGACACAAAGCAAATATTAACAAATATAGGAATATTGAAATAATTCCTTGTGTTCTATCTGACCACAATGGAATCAAACTACAAATCAATAGCAAGATAGGCTATAGAGCATACACAAAATCATGGAAATTGAATGACACACTACTAAATGATGAATGGGTCAATGAAGAAATCAATAAGGAAATCAAAAACTTTATAGAGTCAAACAATAATGAGAACACAACATAACAAAATCTCTGGGACACAATGAAGGCAGTCCTAAGAGGTAAATTTATAGCTTTAAGTGCCTATATTAAGAAATTAGAAAGGTCGCAAGTAAACAACCTAATATTTCACCTGAAAGCCTTGGATAAAAAAGAAGTCAAACCAAAAGTCAGTTGATGGGTAGAAATAATAAAGATTAGGGCAGAAATTAGTGAAATAGAAACAAATGGAAAAAAATCCAAAGAATCAATGAAACAAAGAATTGGTTCTTTGAAAGGATAAACAAGGTTGATAAACACTTAGCAAATCTGGCCAAAAGAAAGAGAGAAGAGATACAAAATAATAAAATTAGAGATGAAAAGTTAACATCACAACAGATGCCAGGGAAATTTAAAAAATCATAGAGACATACTATGAAAGCATATACTCCACAAAATATGAAAATCTGAAAGAAATGTATAATTTCTTTGATTTATATGACCTACCAAAATTAAATCAAGATGAGATTAATCACTTAAATAGACCTAAAACAAGCATGGAGATCCAAGAAGTTATCAAAAATCTCCCAACTAGAAAAAGCCCAGGTCCAGATGAATTCAATGCTGAATGTTACCAGACTTTCAGAGAAGAACTAACACCATTGCTTCTTAGCTTTTCCATAAAATAGAAAAAGAAGGAATCCTACCAAACTCTTTCTATGGATCTAGGATCACCCTGATACCAAAACCAGGCAAAGATAGAACAAAAAACAACAAAAATTACAGACCAATCTCCCTCATGAGCATAATTGCAAAAATTCTCAACAAAATATTGGTAAACAGAATACAAGAAAGTATCAGAAAGATCATTCACCCTGACCAAGTAGGCTTTATCCTAGAGATGCAGGGATGGTTCAATATATGCAAATCAATAAATGTAATACATTATATAAATGGGCTGAAGGACAAAAATCACATGGTCATCTCATTAGACACAGAGAAAGTGTTTGACAAAATCCAACATGCCATCATGATAAAAGTCCTACAGAGACTAGGAATAGAAGGAACATATCTCAATATAATAAAAGCTATTTATGACAAGCCTACAGCCAACATATTGCTACATGGGGAAAACTGGAAGCTTTTCCACTAAAATCAGGAACAAGACAAAGTGTCCACTGTCCCCACTTTTATTTAACATAGTACTGGATGTGTTAGCCATAGCAATGAGGCAAGAGACACACATAAAAGGATACAAATTAGAAAGGAAGAGATCAAGTTATCATTATTTGCAGATGGCATGACTCTCTATATAAAGGACCCTAAAGACTCTACCAGAAAACTGTTAGAGCTGATAAACTCCTACAGCCATGTAGCAGGATACAAAATAAATACTAGAAATGAGTACCCTTCCTATATGCTAACAACAAACACACAGAGGATGAAATCAGAGAATCACTCCTATTCACAATTGCATCAAAGAAAATAAAGTACCTTAAAAATAAACCTAACCAAGGAAGTAAATGATCTGTACAATAAAACCAAAAAACACTCAAACAAGAAATTGAAGAAGACACTAGGAAATGGAAAAATATCGCTTGTTCCTGGATTGGAAAGTCAATAATTTGAAAATGGCAATCATACCAAAAGCCATCTACACATTTAATGCAATTCCCATTAAAATTCTAATTGCATTATTATTATTATTATTAGTAGTAGTAGTAGTAGTAGTAGTAGTAGTAGTAGTAGTTTTTCAAGGTAGGGTTTCTCTCTGGCCCAGGCTAACCTGGAATTAACTACTATGTAGTCTCAGGGTGGCCTGGAACTCACCGTGATCCTCCTACCTCTGCCTCCTGAGTGCTGGGATTAAAGATGTGCACCACCATGGCAGGCATTATTCACAGAAATAGAAAAAAAAACAATCCAAAAATTCATTTGGATTCACAAAAAAAGCCTTGAATATCTAAAATAATACTGAGCAACAAAAATAAGCCTGGTGGTATTACCATACCTGATTTTAACCTATACTACAGAGCCATAGTAACAAAAACAGCATGGTATTGGCACAAAAGCAGATATGTAGATCAATGGAACAGAACAGAGGACCCAGATGTAAGTTCAGGTAGCTATAGCCAACTGATATTTGATAAAAATGCCAAAAATACTCATTGGAGAAAAGACAGCCCCTTCAACAAATGGTGCTGGTAAAACTGGATATGTATCTGTAGAAGAATGAAAATAGATTCTTCTCTCTCTCCATGCACAAGAATTAAGTCCAATGGATTAAAGACCTGAACATCAGACCAGAAACTCTGAAATTGCTAGAGGAAAATGTAGGGTAAACCCTTCAACATATCGATCTTGGCAAAGATTTTCTGAATATAACCCCAATTGCTCAGGAAATCAAACCACAGATTAACCAGTGAGACTTCATGAAATTACAAAGATTTTATACTGCAAAGGACACTGGATAAAGCAAAGAGGCAACCTACAGAATGGGGAAAAATCTTTGTCAGCTATATATCTGATAGAGGATTGATATTTAGGATACACAAAGAACTCAAAAAGTTAAATAATAAGAAATCAAGCAAGCCAATTAAAAATGGGCTATGGACCTAAATAGAGAGTTCTCAAAAGAAGAAATATGGATGGCATATAAGCATCTAAAAAAATGTTCTACATCCCTGGTCATCAGGGAAATGCAGATTAAAACTACATTGAGATTCCATCTCACCCCTGTCAGATTGGCCACCATCATGAAAACAAATGCTCACAAATGCTGCAGGGGTGTGGAAAAAGAGGAGCTCTTCTACATTGTTGATAGGAATACAATTTGGTCCAGCCATTGTGGAAATCAGTGTGGAGGTTCCTAAAACAGCTAAAGATTGATCTACCATATGACCCAGCTATAGCACTTCTAGGCATATATCCTAAGGACTCATCTCATTTCCTTAGAAATACGTGCTCAACCATGTTGACTGCTGCTGAATTCATAATGGCTGGGAAATGGAGCCAGCCTAGATGTCCCTCAGTGAATGAGTGGATAATGAAGATGTGGCACATTTATACAATGGAGTTCTACTCAGCGGTAAAGAAAAATGAAGTTATGAAATTTGCAGGAAAATGGATGGATCTGGAAAGGATTATACTAAGTTAGGTTACTCAGTCCCAAAAAGCCAAGTGCTGCATGTTCTCTCTCATATATGGTTCCTAGCTACAGATGATTTGGCTTCTGTGTGAGAAGGAAAAAACTCAGTAGCAGAGGCCAGTAAGCTAAAAAAGAGATATAAAGGGAAGAGAAAGGAAGGGAGGTAGGTACTTAATAGGTTGGTATTGTGTATATGTAAGTAGAAGAATAGATTAACGGGGCTGATAAGACCCAAAATGAGGTCAGGAGAAGTGATCAGGTAAAGAAAAGGTGGAGGGAGTGCTAATCAAAATCTAAGGGAATATAAATAAATCATGGAATCCTCCACTTTTGGACAATGGAACACTCAGGAGCTGTAGATCACTGATAGAAAATTTTCAGTGCCAGAAATGGGATACCTTCCAGTGAGATGTTGGCCAGGGAGGTCCCTGATGTCCCTAAAACATCAAAGGCCATTTCCGAGGCCTTTGGTTTCCCACCAGGAATACATGGTAAGACCCTGTTGCTGAAGGCTCCACATACTTGGGCTACAAGGCCACTGAGAAATCCTGTTGGAACTGAGCTGATAACCTCCTCCATGTAGACCAGCTGACAGAAAGCTGGAAGAAGCCATTATACATGCAGTTCACTGGGAGAAAGAGATAACACCAGTGAAGATACTCAACAGTGGACACTGCAAGCCTTATAATTTGGCCAGCCAGGCCAAATGAGCCAATGGGTGCAATAGTGGCATGTCTATCATGATGGAAAACAACTGCCCTCCAATTGGTCTGAAGGCCCACTCCATGGGAAGGAATACTTCCCTGACACTGAAAACTTAAAACAGGAATACTCATGAGCCCTAGGGGTGTAACATTTGCTGATGTCTGGATAAATGTATAAACTATGCTTATCAAACTGCACAGTTAGCACTTCTCTTAATATTCATACTCTTATGTTAATGATACTCTCACTTTGGGTAGAGAATCTTCTATTTTCAGATGGCAGTGACTTTGGGACAACTCAGAAGGTATCATAGTGCTGGAAAGAAGTGACTGGAGTACTGAGTAACTTCTCGATCACACCTTTCAAGGCTCAGGGTCTAATGTTGAGTGATTGGTATCACAGTCAGAATTTTCTCAAAATGGGACATTTTGAACACACAGTGAGCTATTGTGGTTTTTAAATGGTGGCAATGATGTCACAATAAGGTATTATAATTTATCAATGTGGCTTTATGAGGTATCAGTACCATTTTTGATGTCACAATT
The DNA here is from genome assembly GCF_020740685.1 of Jaculus jaculus. NCBI lineage: Eukaryota > Metazoa > Chordata > Mammalia > Rodentia > Dipodidae > Jaculus > Jaculus jaculus. The sequence continues at coordinate 40,277,442 of NC_059116.1, read as the reverse complement.
TGATATTATGATGACACAGCTCTACATTGTAATGTAAAATTTGGGCATTGTGATGATGTGCTGGAATATTGCCAAGTGATGATATGATTTTATGCTGTTACAGTGGATAGCTGTTATTTAACACTGGGATGTGATGTCCAATTTATTATTCTGATGTCATATTTGCTCCTTGTCATGTTACACTGAGAAACTCTAGTGCCAATGTTGAGATTTTGATGTGTCAGTGGGGTTTGTGATATCACATAGGGTAATTGCTTGCTCACTATAGGTATTGCAAGGGGATAATGTGGCCTGGAGATATCACAATTTTATTTGTGATTTCATAGAAGGGGAATTTGATATCCTAGTTTGAAATGGGACATCACTTAAGGGCATTGTAATGTCACAGTATTGTGACCGAATGGGGCATTAAAATTTCAGAGTTCATTATGTCATATCTCAGTGGAGGAATGCAATTTCAAAGTGTAGCCTTGTGATTTCACAATGGAACATAGTGATTCATTGTATAAAAACTGCACCTTTAGCTTGTGTATTTGAATACATAATCAATATTTGGTGGTGCTATTTGGGAAGATTCTGGAGCCTTTCATAAGTGGAGAATTGCTTCAGAAAGTGTGCTAAGTGTGTGAAAGTAAAGTTGTATAGTCCAAGTATACTACCTGTTCTGTTTTATCTATTTATTTGTTGTTGAAATTATTCTGGTAATCTTCCTGTTTTCAATGTGCTTTCTTCACCATGGTGAACTGTACTCTCAGAAACTGTAAGTGGAAAATGAACCTCTTCATAATTTAAACTGCTTCTGGTCATATATCATGTTCTAGGAATGAGAGCAAAATGTTATGCAGAAGACTGGTACTGATAAGCATGTTCTTGATTTAGTCTACTTAACCATTATATTTTAGGGTTTTTTGTTTGTTTGTTTGGAACTGGTATGATGGAAGGATGTGGACATATTTGGATCTTTGGACAAGCATAGCCTTGCCATAATGTAAACAGAGATTACTGGTCCATTCTGGTTGTAGTCTGGAAATCCAAAAGAATATCAGAAAATGGAAGCTTGGCTCATGAGGTTTAAGCAAGGAATATGGATTCTAGTGGAAATGGGCTATGGCCAGTTCATGTACTATACATTGTAGAATCTGGTTCCACCCTACCCAAATTGTGAGAATTTGAGCAAAATTTCTCTTAAAAGTAATGCCTGTGTTAGACAGCTTCATGTTTCTGGGATGAACATTCAAACCAGTAACAGTTTAGGGGAAGAGGTGAATCATTTCAGGTTTACAGATCCCATGGGAGGTTTCATCACTAGTGTAAGAAGCTGCAAACAAAGTCCAGTAGCAGGACTTTCAAAGTTCACACTGCTCTACTACACCTTTGGGCTGGAATTCAAATTCACCTCTAGTGACACCTTAGGGCTGTACTCCAAGAGCTGTCCCCATTTATACCTTGCCTAGATAGGTTCTTGGATGTCCATGTTATAAGCTTTAACAAAATACCTGAGTTATGGGAGACATATGTTCAATTATCACATTATGCATGTTTGTTGATTGTAAGAAGTGATTAAAATAGTGTGAAATGGCCACAATACTAAAACCAAGGCCACACCATCCAAAATACACTATTCATTTTAGTAAAATATAAAAATAAATCTTAATTTTTTTTTAAATTTCATTTATTAGTTTTTTTTTCAGCAAATACAAGCAGTTTGGTACCATTGTTTAGGCTCATCCATGACCTACCCCCTCCCAATGGCCCCTCCTTATTGATGTAAATGGGTCATGCATTGTGGAGTTAGACCACAGTTATTGGTACGATAAATTTCTCTGCATATCATGACCCAACATGTGACTCTGATATTCTTTCCACCCCCTCTTCCACAAAATTCCCCTGAGCCATGTTAGGTTCATTTTTGGTCTGCTTCAGTGCTGAGGTGTTGGGGGCCTCTGAAGCTCTGGCTGTCTGAATTGGTAGGCGTTGATTTTTCTCTGCGTTGGTCTCCTTCCCATTTGTGCTGATATCCGGTTCATCAGGAAAACAGCACCCTTGCTTGTTTCGCCAATTTTCCTTAGTTTCATTTGACCCCCCTTTGAGGTATGATGGTTCAGCTCTCTCCTTAGGATCTGCATCTATCTGACAAAGAGAAGCAGATTCTCCAACGGAGAGTAAGTTATCCCCCTTAAAATTGAGATGAGACTTTTTGATAGAGAGTTTAATAGATGTAGGCCCTCTTGAACCCAATGATTGATGGTAGTTTGATATTGGAGAGTGGGCTTATGTTTTGATGTGGTTCTGACTTATTTCCCAGCTCCAGCTATGGGTCCCTTACCACTGAGGGGATCAAGAGCAGTTGGTTCCCCACCATGGCTTTTTTTGCACTTGTGTGGGCAACACACCAGGTTATTTGTTGCTAAGTAGGTTAGACCAAGAGTTGCTTGGATAGATATTGGTCATTTCCCCCAGTCGCCCATATAGCACCTCCTGGCACTAGACATGCTGACTGTCTGGGGACTGACTCTCTCCTGGCTTTCAGCCATGCCATTCCATTTTACATATCAGCTGTGTATGGAGTCTTCAGCAATAGGGTCTTACCACTGACCTTTGGTGGGTCATCAAGTACTCTGACAGAAGTCTGTAATTCTTTTAGGAAACCTTGTAGGTTTCTCTGATCAAAAGCTCATTGTGGATGATAGACCCGTGCTGGTAGTGAGGGTTACAGGTCAGTGCCCACTAAGAAAATGAGGAAAAAAACATAACTAATATACAAGAGTTAGAAAGGAAAGAGAGAGAAAGGGGGGAGGGGGAGAAGGAGGGAATAAAGATGTAGAAGATTTAGGTTAGACTTGATCCTACCCTCTCCAGTGTCTTATCTTTCAGGTATTTCCTGTAAGGGCCTGGTGAAGGTTCAGCCATTTGGTCTCCCTTTTAGGAAGTAGAATTTTATGGTACCATTGCCGTTTGGGTCCAGATTAGTGTTTCCCACCCCTTCAATGCCCTCTCCTCCCTCCGCATCCATCCTAGTGTCTAATTCTTGAGGTGCTTGCTGAGTATGTAAAGTATCTAGGGTAGATTCAGGTTAGGTATTGTAGTTGAGTGAGACTGTGTCAAATTTTGTCAGTGACTAGGTAAGTTCACTGAGAATGATGTGTTCCAGGTTCAACCATTTTTCCTCAAATTTCTTTGTGTCGTTTTTTCTTACTGCTGTATAGAATTCCATTGTGTAGATATACCACATCTTAGTTATCCATTCTTCTAGTGATGGACATCTGGGTTGATTCCAGCTTTTACCTATTACGAATTGAGTTGCTACAAACATGGTTGAGCAAATCTCTCTGGCCTGAGGTTTGAAGGTTGTAGAGTAGATGCCCAGTAAGGGTATAACTGGGTCTGTTGGTATCTCTATAGTCAGCTTTTTCAGGAGTCTCAATATTGCTTTCCAAAGTGGTTGTACCATCCACATTCCCACCAACAGTGAATGAGTGTTCCTGCTTCTCCACATCTTTGCAAGCATTTATTTTCATTTGATTTTTTGATGTTGGCTATCCTTATTGGGGTAAGGTGGAATCTCATAGTTGTTTTAATTTGCATTTCTCTGATGATTAGGGATGATGAACATTTCCTTAAGTGTGTGTTTGACATTTGTATATCTTCCTCTATGAACTGCCTGTTCTTCTCTTTGCCCCATTTTGTGAGGGGGGTGTTTGTCTACTTATTGTCTAGATTTTTGTGTTCTTTGTAGATTCTAGAGATTAGGCCTCTATCCACTGGAAAACCCACAAATATTTTCTCCCATTCTGTGGGTAATCTATTGGCTTTGCTTATTGTATGCTTATCTGTAAAGAAAGACTTCAGTTTCATATGATCCCATTTGTTGAGTGACTATTTAAGATCGTGAGCCACTGGGGTTTGGTTCAGGAAGTCTTTTTCCATTCCTATATCATGGAAAGTACTTCATAAATTTTCTTCCAGTAGTATTCGAGTTTCTGATCTTATGTTGAGGTCTTTGATCCATTTGGATTTGAGGGTAGTGCATGGCAAAATGTGTAGATGAAGTTTCAATTTCCTACATATGGTTATCCAGTTTGTCCAGCACCATTCGTTGTAGATGCTATCTTTTTCCAGCCTATATTGTTCAGGCCTTTGTCGAATATCAAGTAGCTATAGTTGCTTGACCCAAAATCCGGGTCCTCAAGTCTATTCCATTGGTCTATACTCCTGTTTTTATGCCAGCACCATGCTGCTTTTATTACTATGGCTTTGTAGTATAGCTTTAGATCAGATATGGTGATGCTACCAGAGGTATTTCTTTTGCTGAGGATGTGTTTGGATATGTGAGGCCTTCTGCTTTTCAATATGAAATTTGAGATCATTTTTTTCTATCTCGGTGAAAAACACTGTAGGGATTTTAATTGGAATTGTGTTAAATCTATATATTGCCTTTATTAGGATTGTCATCTTCACAATGTTAATTCTGCCTAGCCTGGAGCAAGGGAGGTCTTTCCATCTTCTCAAGTCCTCCTCAATTTCTTTTTTGAGGGTTTTTATATTTTCCTTGTATAGATCTTTTACTTCCTTGGTTAACGTTATTCCAAGGTATTTTATTTTATTTTAATTTTTGCTGCTATTGAAAATGGGACTATATCCCTTATTTCTTTTTCTGTATCTTTGTCATTTGCATACAGAAATGCTACCAATTTTTGTGCATTGATTTTGTATCCTGCTACTTTGCTATAGGAGTTTATCACCTTCAGGAGTTTTGGGATGGAGTCTCTCAGGTCTCTTACATATACAATCATGTCATCAGTGAATAGAGCTAACTTAACTTCTTCCTTTCCAAATTGTATCCCTTTTATTTCCTTCTCCTGCCTTATTTCTTGAGCTAGGACTTCCAGAACTATATTGAAAAGCAGAGGTGAGAGAGGACATCCCTGTCCTGTTCCTGATCTTAATGGGAATTCCTCCAGTCTCTCTCCATTAAGTATTATTTGGGCCTTTGGAGCTTTGTATATTGCCTTTATTATGCTAAGATGTGAACTGGCCATGCCAATTCTCTGCATTGTTTTGATCATGAAGTGAGGTTGTATCTTGTTAAAGGCCTTTTCTGAATCTATCGAAATGATCATGTGGTTTTTATGTTTAAGCTTGTTTATGTGGTGTATTACATTGACAGATTTTCGTATGTTGAACCTCCCTTGTGTATCTGGGATAAATCCCAATTGGTCAATGTGCATAATGCTTTTGATGTGTTCTTGGATTCTGTTTGTGAGTATTTTGTTTAGGATCTTTGCATCTATGTTCATTGGGGAAATAGGCCGGTAGTTTTCTTTTCTTGTGGCATCTCTGCCTGATTTATGGATTAGGGTGATACTAGCTTCATAGAAGGAGTTGGGTAGCTTTCTCTGTTCTTCAATTGTGAGGCACAGTTTTAGGAAGATTGGTTTGAGTTCTTCCATAAAGGTTTGATAGAATTCAGCTGAGAAGCCATCTGATCCTGGACTCTTAATTTTCTCCTTTGGTCCAGTCTGTTTGGAGTTCTCTTGGCTTCTTGTATCTTGATGGGCCTTTCCTTTAAGAGACTGTGGAAGTTTTCTTCAATTATTTTGTTAAATAAGTCCCCATGCCTTTGGTCTGAATTTCTTCTCTTTCTGGTATTCCAGTGATACTGATATTAGGGCGTTTAAGTGTATCCCACAATTCCCTCATGTTCTGTTTGCAGGAACTTTTGAACTTACTGAAATTTTTGAACTCTTGAACTGTTTCTTCCATCTTGTCTTCCAGATCAGAGTTTCTATCCTCCACTTCAATGAGTCTATTCTTGAGAGCCTCTAGAGAGTTTTGGACTTGTTCAATTAAGTTTGTATTTTCTACTACTTTCCTATATCATTTCCATCACTCTGTCCAGCTCCCTTTTCACCTCATTTTCTGATTTTCTTGATGATTCTTGTAATTCATCTTGGCATTTCTTTATGTTTTCATTTAGTGTGGCCAGCTGATTTTTAAGGTCTTTTTTTTTTTTTTCACTCTCCCTCAACTCTCTTAACTCTTTGAATTCCTTCCAATGTATTATCATATTGCTCTAGCTTAGTGTTATAGCATCCACACCATTATCTGTCCTTGTTGTTTTCCTGCAAGTTCTAGCAGCAGGTTGGTCAGGGTTGCATTGCTCATAGCATCCTCTTGTTGTTCTGATCCTAAAAACTCTTCTATGTTTTGGTTAGATGTAATCCTTGTTGGACTGGGTGATCTATCTGGATTTTCTTGCATTTTATTTTTCATGTTATTTCTTTCTTTCTTTCCTTTTTTTGTTTTTGTTTTTGTTTTTTGAGGTAAGGTCTCACTCTAGCCCAGGCTGACCTGGAATTCACTATGGAGTCTCAGGGTGGACTTGAACTCATGGCAATCCTCGTACCTCTGCCTCCCGAGTGCTGGGATTAAAGGTGTGCGCCATCAAGCCAAGCTATTTTTCATGTTATTTCTTTTGTGCTGTGGTCTACCCATGACAGTTTATGAGCAGATAGGTGGCTGGACCAGCCTGGACTCTACCTCAATGGGAATCCAAGTCAGCCTGGGGAAGTTGCCAAGGAGCTTGGGTTTTTCTCTCTTGCCAAAGCTGACAGGGGCACCAAAGTTGCCTGAATTCTCATCCAGTAATGCACCAACGCTGCCTGCCTTTGAACATGGATGGGGACTGAGGTAGCAAGCCCTGAAGCTGCCCAAGTTCTGGCTGGGAACACTGGGATCTGCAAACAGTCTGTGCTTCCCCACCACAGGGGAGTGGGAGATGGGTGGTGATGGACATGTAGGGGATGGCACCTGAGCTGGCACTAATGACTCAGTCTGGGATTGTGTGGCCCTGGCTGTAAGAGTGGGCCTGCTGCACATGCAATTGTAGTGCAGAGGCAGGTGCGGTGGGCACAGGATCAGGGCACAGTGTGGGCTGACTGGTGGGCGCATGATCAGAGCACACAGTGAGGGTCTGGTGGCCGCCTGATCAGATCACAGCAGTGGCAGTCCCTGTGGGTGTGTGAATGGAACACAGGGCAGCGGGCTGGCACATATGATCAGAGCACAACAGCAGAAGTCCCCACGGGTGAGGAGATCCCCACGGGTGTGCGAACGAACACAGAGGTGGAGGTCCCCGTGGGTGTGCAATTGGAGCACAACCGCTTGGGGCGTGGGGCACGGCGGCTGTATGGGGGTGGGTAGACTGCCCACCAGAGAAGGTATCCACAATTCCCTGTTATTCTCCACTCTCTGTCCTCCCACTGGCAAGAAGACCCTGGTAACCCTTAATTTCTTGCCTTTCTTTCCCTGGTGTTTGCAGCGCAGCTAGGCAGTAGCCATCTTGGCTAGAAGTCAAGTCTTAAAAATTTTATAAAAGAACACAAAATGCCTTGAACAGCCATAAGTTCCCTTATCACAAAGAATACTATTGGTTGCATCACCATACCAGTTTCAAAATATACAACAAACCTATATTAATCAAAACAAAATGTTATGGAGAAACCTGGCTGAAATCTTGAAGAGAGTCATTACCTAGACAGTTAGCCCATCTAATGCCAGAAGGTGCTACATGAGCTGGTGAGGGAAAATGGCCAACATCTGTCTGAGCAACTTGAGGTCTAAGCTACTCAGAAGCAAACAACTGGATGTGATGCTCACCCCAATGCAATACTGGCACACAGCCATGGTGGGTAACCAGCTGGTCTTGGATTGGCTAACAGATCAACTCAGTTAATTAGAATCCATACCTAGAACTGGTAAACAAGTCAGAATCATATCTCAATAACAAGTTCACTCTCCAATATCAAGCTCCCACCAATCTTGGGCTACAAGAGGGCCTATGCCCATTAAATTTTCTCTATACTAACAATGGTTATCCCATTTAACCTTTGATGACTTCAGTCTCCATTGGAGAATCTGCCTCTCTTTTTCAGATGGATGCAGGACCTGAGGAGAGTCAGCCCATTGCCCTTCATAAGGACTTCAGCTGAAACCATAGAGTAATTGGGGAAATGAGCAAGAGTACTATTTTCTTGGTGAACATGATATCAGCACAATGTAGAAGGAGATAGACACAGAAGACATTTAACTCCTACAGAATATGATATCCAGGGACACAGAGGATCCCAAGAGCCCATTACTGAAGTAGACCTAAAATGAACCAAACATGGCTCAGGGAAATTAATGGAAGAGGGAGCAGAAAGATTGTTAGAGCCACAAGTTGGGGCAGTATGCACAGAGACTATGCCTCTTCCTCATAACTGATGGTTACCCCCACAATGTGTGGCCCACAGTTTCAATGGGCTTAACTGGCATCCCCAATGAGGTGGGTCCCTTAGGATGAGGGCACAAGGATGAGGTTAAAGATCATACCAACATGTGCTGTTTACATACTGAGTTTATCTATAATTAAAAAAATGTTACTGATCAAAACACAGAAGCATAGATCAATTAAATATAATAGATGTTCCAAACATACATTCTATTTTATTTTTACTTTTATATTTTAGAGAGAGCAAGAGAGAAAGAGACACACATACAGAGAATTGGCACTCCTCAGCCACTACAATACAAATCCAGGCACTTGTGCTTGCCTCACCTTTGTGCGTCTGGCTAACATGGGACCTGGGAAGTGGAACATGGGTCCTTAAGTTCCTCATGCAAGGGCCTTAACACCTAAGACATCTATTCAGCCCCAAATAGACATTCTAGTAATTGCATCCTGCTGATTTTGACAAAGGCAAAATTCAATCTAGAGAAAAGACAGCATTTTCAACAAACTGCTACAGAAAGTAGATGATCACAGGTGAAATGAAAATAGACAGTATCTTCTCTCACTGAAAAGAAAATCTCCTTCAAAGGGGTGATCAAGGACCTCAGAATAAGACACAAAAGTCAAATTGGTCAGAAAGAAATGTAGGGATAATATTCCAAAATATAAGTATTTCAAAGATATTCTGAATAAGAATACAACAACTCAGGGATTAAGACTCAACCATTAAGATCACTTGAAACTAAAAAGTACAACCATACAAACCACAAAGAATAAGAGAAAACCTACAAGGCTGTAAAAAATGTTCACCAGCTATACATCTGGTTGAGGTTAAATATATAGAATTTAACCATAACAGTAAAAACTAAGCAATAAAAATAAATCTGTATAGTCATAAAATGGGGCAAATTACAAAGCTGGCAGTTTTCAAAGAAATACCCATGGAAAATAAACATCTCAATTATGTTCAAGTTCTCTAGCCATCAAGGATACACAAATTAAAACTATATAGAGATTCCATCGACATGAGTCAAAATGTGTACCATCAAAAAAAAAAAAAAAAAAATCAAATTAAGCCAGGCATGGTGGGCATGACTTTAATCCCAGCACTTGAGAGGAAGAGGTAGGAAGATCACTGTGAGTTTGAGCGAACCCTGAGACTACACAGTTATTTCCAGGTCAGCCTGAGCCAGAGTGAGACCCTACCTTGAAAAACCAAAATAAACAAACAAGAAGAATCAAATTAAAAGTCCTGTCAAGTCTGTGGAGAAAATATAATAGTTATTCATGTATTGGGTGGGGGGGGTCAGGAATGTAAGCTTGTACTATAGAAATCAGCATGGAAGGTTCTCATCCTGATTTGACCATACAACAAATTTTTTGATTAATAAACTAAATAAATACCTAAAAATAAATGCATCAGTTGATCTATCTCTGAAGGCACCATAAGCAACACACGACCCTCAGTGATCATGATGGAACTGAGAAGGAAGTCAGCTTTTTGTGAGCAATTCTTCATACATACATGCCAAAAGCCACAGCACATTTCAGGAACTCCTGTTAGGCACACTTTGTTTATCTTTAGATTGAAATATGAAACCCACCATCACACCTTAAGATAAACAATTGAATATATTGGGGGCCATTTATTTAAATTACCACATTCTGCCCCTGGAGCCCAGTAGATTTATAACAATTACATATTATAAATTATTAGAAAAAAATTAAAATATTTAGTGTAAATAATGGCATTTTTAGTTGGTCATGTGGGGTAAGGATTCTCCCTTTTGTTTTTGTAATTGACACTTGAGAGTGTGATTAAATTTTTCAACAATAGCCTGGCCCTGGGGGTTGTATGGAATGCCTGTTGAATGTGAGGTTTTCCAGGTCTGGAGAAAATCTATAAAGTCCTTGCTTATGAAGCAGGGGCCATTATCTGTTTTAATTTGATCAGGCAGCTCAAGAGTGGCAAAACATTGAAGCATATGACTAATAGCATGTTTAGATTTTTCCCCGGCATGTGCTGATGCCCAGTAGGCCTGGAAAAAGGTCAGTGAGCCCAGTCACCATGGGAGGGCAGACTTCTCCCCTGTCGCCACCTGGGTCAATCCAAGGGGGCCACGTGGAGGTGGATTGCTCTCCAATTCCCAGTAGGGGAGGGTCGGGCACAAGCTGCCAGGAGGGTCCCATCTATTTAAATTACCAAATTCCGCCCCTGCTCCCAATAGATTTATAACTATTATATATTATAAATTGTATTCAGTTTAATTTTAAAGGTCCCCACAGTCTTGACCAATTTAAGATATTAAGACCTATAAAATTAAACAAGTTAAACACTTCTAACATATAAAGGCACAGAGTAAACATTTTTAACTGGTATAAGGCATAGCAAGGAGAGACTAAAACAATGTAAACTGAACCACCATAACCTAAAATTAGTTTCAGTGCCTGTAATTTTAACTTGCTTGAGATTTTCTAGCTTAAAATATTAAGTCTCAGTTGGGCACGGTGGTGTACACCTTTAATCCTAGCACTTGGGAGGAGAGGTAGGAGGATTACCATGAGTTTTAGGCCACCCTGAGGCTCCATAGGGAATTCCAGGTCAGCCTGGGCTAGAGTGAAACCCTACCTCGAGAAACCAAAACAATAACAACAACACAAAAACAAATGTTAAATCTCTTAATCCAATATCTCTAGCTAAGCATATCAGTCTATTCCAAATTTAACCTTGATTAAACTCTCTGGGCCTGGGAAGCAGGACACAGCCAGCCGTTATGCCAGTAGCCCAGTTCCAATGAAGTCCCCTGTAGTCTTTCTTTCCTCTTAGAAAGCTTATAAGCCAAGCCTCGAAGTTTAATGCTATCTGCACTTAGTATTTTTAAACTTTTATCTGAATAGTCCATAAAATTTGGCTTATCACTCCAGAAGACACCTTCAGTTGTAAGCACCAAGTCCATGCCTATTTCTCCAAAACAAAGGTTCCAAAAGATTAACATCCATACGGTCAGGTTCATTTTAGTTCATTCTTCGGTAAATATGAAGACTGCCTTATAACTTATGAGGGTACACTCACCCACACATGTACACTGATTACCTCCTCAATGACTGCCTCTCATGGGGCACTAGTCTGCTGAACTCTGAGAGCTGCACATTAGGCGCCAGATGCCGGGCTCCACCGGCAGACAGGTAGTGCTGTGGAAGGACCAGGCCTGCTGGTTCCTCCCAAGGGGTTGAGGAGGAAGATGGGCGTACAACGACTCAGAAACCTCTCCTAGCCTCTGGAGAAAAACCACACTGAGTTGGGAGTCTTGTGGAAGCAGGAACTCACAGAAACTCACTCTATTACACTGAATAGTTGCCTATATAATGTTGGGCATGAAGGTGGGGATTTTAGGATGGGGCGGGGGGAGAAGTAAGGGCCAATAGTAAACTGTAACTATTGAAATGGTAATTTTAACTACCATGTGGAGGTGGCAGGCAAGAAGCCATTAGGCATCTTGCTGAGTCCTAGCTGGCCAGAGACAGGTTGCCAAACTTTAGCTAGGCTCAGGAAGTTCCACTAGGCCTCATGCCTGGGCATTTTAGGATCCAACATGGCCCTTTTATTGTACATATAAAAATTTTTTTAATATTTTTTGTTCATTTTTTATTTATTTATTTGAGAGTGACAGACAGAGAGAAAGACAGATAGAAGGAGAGAGAGAGAATGGGCGCGCCAGAGCTTCCAGCCACTGCAAATGAACTCCAGACGTGTGCGCCCCCTTGTGCATCTGGCTAATGTGGGACCTGGGGAACTGAGCCTCGAACCGGGGTCCTTAGGCTTCACAGGCAAGCGCTTAACCGCTAAGCCATCTCTCCAGCCCATACATATAAATTTTATAAGTTGAATTAAAATGTTTATTATAAAAAAAACAAAAAAAACCCTACTCAGACATCAAAGTGCATAATAGTGGCATCATATGGAAATCTGATATCACAGTACTCTAATATGACATCACCATACCATACTGTGTCATCAATATATTCCTTTAAGCAACATGAAGTAACATTTTGAAATATCATTACCTAAATATGACATCATAATGACCTATTATTGCATCAGAGAGTCCCAATATGACATCAAAATATGCAACTTTGACATCATGGTCCCTCACTATGATATCTCGGTGCCCTAATAATACTTAATAAAACCCACTGTGTCATAAGAGTACAGAACTGTAACATCATAATAGCTCACATTTACATTAGGATGCCAGATTGTTACATTCAACATGCCCAATGCCCCTTCAAAATAACCTACTATAACAACAAAATTCCAAGTGTTTCATCACAATCCTCAAATGTAATATGTATTTCCTTACTGTGACATCATAACTCTCCCATTGAAATCACAATTTCTTAGTGTCACATCATATGAATGCCCCAATGTTCCATAGGACACCCTGCTGTTACTGCAACAGGTCTTGATGCAATACCACAATGTTCCTCTATGTCAACACAAAAGCCAACTCTGACATGAAAATTCCCACCTGACTGACATTACAAATACCACTGCTATACCTAACACTGTACACTACAGTGTCCCATGATGATATGACCATTCTCCGCTGTGCCATCACTAATCACTATTGTAACATTACCAGCATCACCAACAGTGATATAACAAGGTACCATTGGGACAATTGAGTACCCTATTGCAGAAGAATGATCAGTGATTATAGTTGCTCTGGGAAGTGCAGAGTTTCAGTTGGGCAGGTGAGTCATCTTAGGACATTGGTGGTGTGATGGCCTGACAGTGGGTAAATGACAAGTAAATGCACATGTAAAGGTGGATCAGATGGTTAATACTGGGTTTTATGTGGTTTTGCATTATTTGAAATCCACAGATAAAATTCCATTTTGTTTTTGAAAAAACTAATTTTCTCCAAAGTATAGAAAATATGAATTACATTTTCCTCATTTCTTCTATGCTCCTCTCTTCATAATTTAAGATATATATCCTCAGTTTCACTCAAGCAAGGAGGAACTCTCACATAATGTCATTACTGTCTTTTGTACTGAGCTCCACACTGGTGGATGAACCTGAAAACCAGACATAGTTGATGGGAGGAAGTGATTTATTTCAGGCTGACAGATCCAGGGGATGTTTCTTCATGGTGAAAGGTAGAAACACCACCACCAGTACCACCAAAAACAAAGCAAAATCAGCACCTAAACTACAGGGATCCAAAGTAGAACTCATTGTGAATACCTTAGACAGGAATTCAGGTCTGCTCCCAGTAACACCTTAGGGCTGGACCCCAGCAGCCACCCACAGTGACACCCCTTCCAGTCTGATGGCTTGAAATTGAAGTAACAAGCTTTAATAAAACATTTGAGCCTATTGAGGGATATAAATTCAAACTACCACACTGACTAAACCATCTAGGATATATTTTTGAATCTTTTTTTTTTTTTTTTTTTGATACTGGGGATAAAACTACTGTCCCTTGAATCGTAGGCCAACTAACACACTACACTGTGCTATCTTTGCTCCTCTGTCATTGACATTGTCTCAAATATTTAATTTTTACATGTACTTTCCTAAAGCCAGTACAGAATTGACAATGGCTCATGTGTCATCACACTGAAAGGCCAGTGAGACCCTATAGGAATGATGAAGCAATATCAAGGAGAGAATAAGTTGAAGTGGTGATTCACCTTTTTAATTTTACCTTGATTCTGTTTAAAGCCCAGACTGTAATGCTTCTCCAAGGCTAGTAACCATCCCAGGTTCTTCCCCATGGTTCATTGCCTACACATGAAGTCTCATGAAACTCCACAGATGGTACATCTTGTCCCAAGTAGCAAGTCAGTGAACTAATTTATATCATGTTGCATGCTCTGGGTTCCAAAATTTCTGCTAATTTTCAAACCTAGTTCTATCCTGTTGGAGGAGAATCAGAAAAATTCCATTTCTTTGAGGTAGTTTCATCTAGAAATTGAAGGCCAGAGAGACCCAAAGAGATATCATTCCACATGCCACTTTTCTCTGGCATGCAATAGAACTCTTGGCAGGAAAGGAACTTGTGTCAGATTGCACTGATGTGTAGTGCCCTCCCCTACTGCCCACAATATAGCATGCCACCTAGAGTGAGCATCCAGTGGGCTGGCCCTTGGATCCTCACTCCAAATAAACAAACCAATAGGGTCTTCCACCTGCATACGTGAATCTGACAAAAGAATACATCTCTGTACTATAAAGGCTGTGGTCTTCTACCTGTCACTCTCTCTGGATTCCCTCTCTGCCTGCCTGTACTTGCTTGGGCCAGAGGTGTAAATGTGTGGCTGGCCTCTCCCCTCACCCATCCTGGAGAATACAATTGTGTTTCTTGGTCTGGAGGAACTTTTTTTTGCTTGCCTCTTTTAGTGTGTGGCAATTTCTCACTTTAAGTATGTGTATGATTTTCCTCTGGTCTCTAAATCTACCATATGTCTATTTCCACTACACCCCAGACCTACCCTGTAGATGCTTCCACTAACTCCAGGCCTGTTACCTGCGTCTCTAAACTTGGGATAAAAATGGGTACAGCTCTTTCCTCCTTACTATTTCTCATCTAAATTTCTTGTTCTCTCCTTTGATATTTCCACTTTGTTGTTCATCCTTAAGCTCCCACCATTTTCCCTCTTAAATTTCTTCCATGGAGAAACATAAAGTGGATACGATGTGTGTTTCTTCTAAGTCTCCCTACGCAAGCTCCTACAGTGTCTTCTCCATGTGCTTGTGCCTCTATTCCAGTATTTTCTTGGAAGCCTCAGGGCTTTATGAATGCCCTTCCATGTGTTTGTGGTTCTGTACCTGTCTGTCTAAAAAAAAAAAATAATAATCCTCAATTTTTCTTCAGTGATAAACTATACAGTGTTTTCCAAATAACAGCATGTTTCCTATTTCCTGTGAGAGTATGACTTGGCTCTAGCCCTCTTGTTAGATCGCAATATCCCTTAATTAATCCCCATAATTTGTGATTTCTCCCTAAATAAACTTAATAATTCGTCATTTTTCCTGCCTGAGTTCATTTTTGTCACTTCTTTCTTCAAAAGAGAACACTATTGAAGGAGCAGATGGATTCTGTTGGTTGACCTTCTATGTCTGATTAAGATATATTTATTTTTCCTTTCACAGAATAGCTGTAAATAGTATGGATGATGCTTATGGAAAAACCAATAGCAGTTAAGATCATAAATGTTTGTTCACTTCAAATTAAAATTGACTTGTGGTGAAAAAAATAAAACAGGACCCAAAATTTGGATTCATAAACATGTGGGACCCTCCAGAACCTTGGAAACATGCATCATTCTTACATTTGAAATCCACTTTGTATTATTTTAGCTATTGAGCTGTTTGAGAGTCAAACTGTGCCAATAGTATTTACCAGGCTGTTGTATGGTGCCGTGGATGGTGGACTCATGATGAAGGTTATCATAGTAGTGGGAATGCATGTGGGTGCAAAGTACAAGGTGAGATGGGAATGCAGACTGAGGGTGGGATGGTTACTACAACCCATTAGGGCACACCTCTTCATGACTGATTCTCGACAGCTCTTATGCTGTGCAGTAGGTTTCCTCCCAAGGACTCTTGGGAGACAAGTGCCCTCAAAACAGCCACTGACACTGGGCACACACACACACACACACACACACACACACACACACGGCTATTACTATCCCATGTTAACAAATATGTATGCAAGAGGCAAGGATTTCCTTCATGACAGTTTCATATCTACACAAGTTATTTATGATGGTCAGCCAATTAAAGAACAAATATAGGCAATGAGTTCAATTTAATAATGAATTCATTTCCTCATGGCTTCAATATTTCACTAATGAACACTTTTTGTTGATAAAAAATACAAGACCATAACAAGATTTACGGAATCCAAGCCCTCATATCACATCAAACCATATTCTTCCTCAGAACACACCACTATCTTCATCATCCTATGGGCACCCAGTGAGATTGAGCCCAACTTCAGTTCATGGATAGGTGATGTCCCTATGTGTAATATTCTTTTTTATAACTCCTTACCAATCACTGTTCTTCTGATACAAGATTTGACTTATTTAAGTATTCATGTTAAACCACTCATATGATCCATAACCATCATTGGGAACAAATGAAACTCACTTGTGTGGGGTGCAAAAACCACATTTGGTTTAAAAAATGCTATGATATCTTCAATCTGTATTGTAGCCATAGATTAAATTCTAAGGAAAGACATAGATTCAAGAATTGATTTTATACTTGACCTTGTGAAGAGTATTTCTATCTGGTCATAGCAAAATAATGTAGCACTTGCGGACAAAGATGCAGCCCAGTAGTCCAGCACTGGAGGCCAGGATTGAAAAGACTTCCACAGCCACCATGAATTTCCCTTGGCTGCTTTGGTAGACAGGGAGGAAGGTGACCCACACACTTCAGAACACCAGCATGCTGAAGGTCAGGAACTTGGCTTCATTGAAGGTGTCAAGCAGGTTCCTGACCAAGAAAGCCACAGTGAAGTTCACTATGGCCAGAGATCCCAGGTATCTGAGGACGCAGTGGAAGGCAGTGACTGAGCTCTTGTTGCAGATGATGATGATGTGTCCATGTTCAGAGTGTGCATCTGTGTCAATAAAGGGAGCAGAGGTCCCCAGCCACACTGCACAGGGAGTAATTTGTACCAGGGTGAAGGTGGGAATGATGAAGTTAGGTACCCCTGACACCAGCAGGCCCCTCATCCTTCTTCCTGGAGCGGTGACCTTGAAGGCCAGGAGCACAGTAACTGTTTTGCCAAGACAGTGGAGACAGCCACAGTGAAGAGAACTGCATATGTGATCCACTGCAGGACAATGGTGGCAGTGCTGGGACGTCCAATAAAGAGCAAGAAGCAGAGGAAACAGCATTTGAGGGAGATGAGCAGGGTGTAGCTGAGGGTGCGGTCATTGGCCTTCATGATGGGAGTGTCTTGGTGCTTCGCAAATATCCCAAGAACAAGAACTGTGAGTGCAGAGAATCCCAGAGCCAAGCAGGCTAGAGTGATCCCCAAAGGGTCTTCATAAGCCAGACAGGTCACAGATTTCTGCCGGCAGTGGATTTGCTCTACATTGGCGTACTGATGATCTTCACACTTCACACACTGCTCCATGTCTGAGGTAGAGAACAAAGACTCATCAGTACAGCTCCAGTTTTCATTTGTCACTGATGTCTCACATAAGTGTGTCCAGCATGATAGAAAACTGTTCCTTCTGTGTTGTCGTTGACAGCAAGACAAGTGGATTATCCTGAATACATTCCTCAAAATTAATTGATCTAACATGTATGGTGAAGGACTCCTAGGAAATATTATCATTTTCTCTTACCTCACATATATGAAATAGTTTAATTATCCCAACACTCCTTATATCAACACATTCAGAGTCATAATACAAGTCTTAACTGCTTGATGTGGTGGCCCACACCTTAAATCACTCACTTGGAAGGTAAAGCTTTGCATATCTCTGAAAACTTGAGGCCATCCTGTTGTTAAAGAGTGATTTCCATGCCTGCCTGGGCTATTGTGAATTCTTGTCACAATAAAACATTGGAAAATAGCTTAAACTGGATAATTTATAAATTCCAAATGTAATATATGGAATTGTGCAGACTGCATTCCAAGGCTAGGGTGAAAGCTGGTGCATTCTACTCTCCGACTCTAGGTGGAGCTCTGTTACGTATTGACAGTAGGGACATTGAAATCTTCCACCTTTATCTCATTAAGTGATAGTAATTCTCTGAATGAAAATGGACACCAGGATATAATTATCACCAAAAGCTGTACACCATCATCTTGGTGCAGGGTTTTGCAAATTAATTTTGAGAGGACATGGATAGCATTTATGAATTTTATTAAATTCTACCTCCATAATCCTTTGTCTTGGTAATTTATTCAAGACCTTATTGAGAAAGTAGGATGAGAAAAATCAGTTACCAAATTCCAAAGGAATAAAGATGACATGTGATGAAAGAAGGAAGAAGTCATTACTCTTACCTGTAAGGTGGAGATTTTGCTATGACATATGTTAATATTTAATCTTAAATACATTTGTTCATAAGATAAATTTGTAGAATATCTTTGCATATTGAATATGTACAATGATGAACACACCTTTACTTCTTTTGTGTGTGTGCATGTGTGTATGTGGTGCATATGTGTGTGTGCATGTACAAACACGTGCATGTGTGTTTTACATGTTTCTTTCTGTGTGTGCATGGACCTGTGTGTGTAGGAATTTGGAGACTGGAGTTCTGCACTGGGTGGCCTCCTCAATTGCTGTCCACCTTATTCATGAGTTGGGGTACATTACTTTATCTGGAGCTCAACAGTTGGACTAGACTAGATAGACACCAAATTCTAGAGTCCCACTCTTTTCACCTCTCCAAATTTGCCCCCACTCTTGTCTTTTTGTTGGTTCTGGAGATCTGAACTCAGGTTTTCATGTTTGGGTGGCAAATATTTTACCATCTATGAGGTCAAGTATGTCCAAAGATAGCTTTGGTTCCACTCATCCAAATGTTCTTTATGTTTCTTAATCATGTTAATTAAATTTGTAGACATATGTAAACATTTAGGAAGTATCCCATAATTTTTTATAGCATATGAATCTACCAACATTTTCAGTTTGTTTTTCACATAAAAGATGCCTATTGAGTAGAAACTGAAAAAAAATCAGTAACTTAGTGTTTAGCCACTGCTAAATTATATAACTAGTCATTCTATTTGGATTGTATATTTAACATTATAGTAACATTTGAATAACTGCAATTTTATGAGTTCCTTTGTAACAGAGCATCATTTTAATTCTTTTTTCTGTCTTTATCCACTGATATTAAATATTGTTCATATGTGCCTTATTCTGTTTTTGACATTGCACCTAAATCAATGCCAAATTCATCATCCAACCCTATGGAAGAATTTATTTAAATTTAATTTAACTTTTATTTATTTATTTGAGAGAAGGAAAGAGGCAGAGAGGGACAGAGAGAGAGATCCTGAGAGAATAGGCATGCCAGGGCTTCCAGCCACTGCAAATGAACTCCAGATGCATGCATCACCTTGTGCATCTGGCTTACATGGGTACTGGGGAATCGAACTGAGGTCATTTGGCTTTGCAGGCAAGCACCTTTACTGCTTAGCCATCTTTCCAGCCCCACTGTAGAAAACATGCTCTGGCTATGCAGTCTGTTTGAGAAAAACAGCCACCAAGAATGTTAACCAGTAGTGGATACTGTAAGTTTCATGTCTGGCTATCTAGACAAAATATACCAACTACTGCAAAGTGGCATGGTTGTTGTGTGGGAATCAAATTCTCTCTGAATAGATTTGAGGCCAGCCTTGTGGAAAATAATTCATGTCTGACACTGAAAACTTAATCAAAATACTATAACTATGGAGGTCATAAGCCCAGGGGTGGGGGCTACTCAGGTTGTCAGGTTAAATGGATATGTGTTTATACTCATATATTAATGCTACTTTCACTTTAGTTGGTGAAGCTTCCAGTTTTAGATTGTGGTGACCACTATAGACACTCAAAACTCATCAAAGTGCTAAGCAGACACAGGGAAGTGTCCAGCACTAAGTAAGACATTTATATCTCACTCTCCATGGTCAGGGTCCAGAAAAGGTGGTGGGAAGGAAATAATAGCCCAAGGAAGGCGAGGACTGCTTCCAATACTGCCTTTCAGAAACAAAATAGCCATGGTATTTATTAGCACACAGTGGCTGACACTACCTACACAAGAGATGCCCAAAGGATGAATAAATAATGGCATTAAAGTAGAAGACAGCGTAGTTGGGAAGGAAAGGGATTCACTGGAGGGAGGATTTGGGAAGAGAAAGGGAAGTATGGTGTGAAGAGATTTGGATTTTGTAAAGTTGTCTTTATGTACAAAGGTTGCTAGTAAAAAGCTTAAAACATGTTATGGAATGAAAAGAATTCAGTTAAAACGTTTTGCTCATTCTAATTATATTAATAATTATTTCTACCTGTAACTCCCCTAGCACATAAGATCAGTTTCCAAAATCCTCTCCCATCATACACCTGTATGATTCAAACGCTGGCCTCGGCTCATGTTGTGTGCATATTCACGACAGTCTCTGATTGGTCCATCTTCAGTTTCCATATCTTTTCTTTTCCCTCCCTCCCTTTAGGGAACTAAAAGACAATGGGAAGTACACCTACCCGTGGTCCTACATTACTGTGTGCATGCCAGTGCAAATACACAAAGTCTGAACATCTACTCTTTGGCTGGAACCTGCTGAAAATGGGATGGGTGAGGAATTGGAGGTCTCAGGTATGCAGATCACCTTGGGAATAGTGAAAATCAATAAAAATAGGTACAATAATACCATGTGTGTAATTACACTCTGGAGATAAATAATGTTTAGTTCTTAAAATGATTTTCTTGCATGCAGTTACCTGTCTCATTTGAAATCTCATCTTTTGGGAACTGATAACAACCGAAGCAGCAGGTTGATTGTTCTTCCTGAAGGGGTTTTCTGTACCCAGGACGGCACGGCACACTGCACACTGAAGGCAGGATCTGAGGAATTCAGACATGCATCAGGGAAAGAAATCTAAGATCCTCCTCTCAAACCGGACAATTTTAGAAGTTTGGACCATGAAAAATTTACTTTAGTGCTTGATGATCATAGTAATTTTGCTATGTTGTATAATGTCTTTATAAAATCATATGGAAACAAATTCATGAAAATTACAGTTTTTGTCAAATATTTAAAGATTTTACAAGTATAGCTAGGAATAAATATAAGATGATGTGACATACATTCCATAAGAACATGATTATTAATGTCTAGTGTAAAGCACCACCACAGGACAATCCACCTGTCTACTTCCTGTGGCCCACTCTGGCATGTCATCAGGTAAATACAACTGCTGACCATGTGGAAAACGTGGGGAAAAATTTATTTATAGTGCTTGATGTTCATACTAATTTTGTTATATTGTATAATGTCTTTATAGAGACATACGGAAACAAATTCATGAAAATTATAGTTTTTGGCAAATATTTGAAAATAAAGTATATATGGAAATCAATGTATGATGAGGAGACACACATTACACATGAGCATGTTTATTAATGTCTAGTGTAAATCACTACAGCAGGAAAACCCACCTGTCTACTTCCTGTGGCCCAATGTGCCATGTCTTCAAATAAATACAACTACTCACCATGTTGAAAATGTGGGGAAAACTGTCCTATTTTCATCTTCAGACCAATACCATGGGGGAAATTCCAAACGTTGAGGATATCATACTCATCATTTTCTTGTCCTTTCTGGTTCATATTCACTACATCTCCAATAGGACTAGTAAAGTGCATGTTCTTCAGTAAAGCATGTACCTAAAAGATATGCATCATTCCATGATTGGAAAGGCCCACATGCCATGACTGCATGCATGATGTAGGGAATGCCCTTTATTTTATAGTTCTTCCCTACAATGCACATTCATTGCTAAAAACCAACTGGTAAAATACATTACAGAGACAGATCACTTGAAAGTAACATTATGGTCTTATGATATTAGTTTGTTATCTGGGTGTGGAGGTACATGTGTTCAATGCCAGCTCTCAGGGGGCTGAGGTAGGAGCATTATCATGAGTCTGATGCCATCCTGAGATCACATAGTAAATCTCAGGTTAGCTGGGGCTAGAGTGAAACCCTACCTTTAAAAACCAAAGAAAAAATGAAAATAATATTAATTTGTCTTACAAAATCTAACAAGACATTGCTGATGAAATAATAGATAGAATCTGCACTGTAAGAAATATCAATATCAAAGTCCTCTCTGGTTGCTTTTAGAGCATTAAATGTGAAAATGAGTTTGAGAACACCTTTAGGTTTGGAGGAATTACATTATGCCATTTATGGAAACTCCCAGCTTCCTGAAAGCAGTTTTCCAAGCAGGCATGGTAGCACACACCTTTATTCCCAGGGAGAGAGTCAGGTAGCTTCATTAGGCAGCTAGGGGAATTGGGCCCCTAAGTAAGAAGCAGGAATGTCTTTGGGCCTATCCTTGCAGTCTCCACTTTGCTAGAGATCAAAGGATGATCTTATGTCTCATCTTTCCCCTAAATCTGTTTTTCCACACACAACTTGGACCCCTCCTGGGAGGGACATCTCTCCTAGGATTTAAATCTCATCCTAACATTGTGGTTGGTCAAGAATTTGGTGTCATAGCTAGTCTCTTCCTGAGACAGTCCTTAGCCCAGACCAGTCATTGTCTCTGGCTCACCTGAGCCAAAAGATAGGGCCCACCACTATAATGTTATAAACAGATGTAAGCTAGGGTACAAGCCTCTTTTTTCTTAGTGGTCTATTCATCACTTATGTTTAATTTCACCTTGGGTTGGCCTGGCTGGATGGAGCTGAGGGGAGAAACCCTAATGCCAATTTTCCACATGGGCTCTTTTCCCCCTCCTGCTCTCCACATGGCAAGAGCTCTTTGTACTTCCTATTCTGTCCCCTATGGTTTTTTCAGGCCCATCATGTGGGCTCTCATGCTTTGTGAGTGTATTCTTTTTCCATCTCTTGCTTCTGTACTTCCTTAAATAAATATAATAATTTAATAATTACTCTTCTAAGTCTTATTGTATTCAATTTTATGGTTAAATGTAGACATGAACTCTGGTTCAAGGTTCAATGACTTTCCTGAACCCATAACATAATTTTGGGAAACTGAGTTAGGAGGATTGCTATGACTTCCAGGACAGTCTGGGGTTACTGAGCAATTTATAGGTAAGCTTGGGCTAGACTGAGACCCTGCCTTAAACAAAAAAATAAATAAACAAAAAAACAGAAACAAAACCCAGCTTTTGTTACTTCAGGTGAATGGTCTCATCAGTTCATCATTTGTAGATTTTATGATAAAGTCTTTTTTAAACTTCAAATACCGAAAATTTGCCAGGCCTACTAGGATGCACCTTTAATCCCAGAACTTGGGAGACAGAGGACAGAAGGTCGACCCTGTGTTGTGGCCACACAAAGAGGACATAGTGAATTCCAGGTCAACCTGGGATAGACTGAGACCTTACTGTAAATCCCCCCCCCCTCCAAAAAAAGGTAAGC
The DNA here is from genome assembly GCF_020740685.1 of Jaculus jaculus. Lineage (NCBI taxonomy): Eukaryota > Metazoa > Chordata > Mammalia > Rodentia > Dipodidae > Jaculus > Jaculus jaculus. The sequence goes on along the minus strand of NC_059116.1, from coordinate 40,254,021 downwards.
ATTATTTTGAAGTCAGCTTTATAATTATTGAAGTTCAATAAAATGTTCTTTGCTTTCCACTGACTTTTTTCTTGTTTTGGGAAAGCATCTCTCTCTAGCCAAGTAAGAACTAGAACTCATCCTGTGTAGCCTTGTCTTGCCTCAACCTCACAGTGATCTTTCTGTCTTAGCTTCCCTAGTGTTGAGATTATAGAAGTTTGTCACCAAACCTGACTCAAAGTCCTCTTCATCATATATACACACATGTAGATTTACTTGTTTGGAGGTGACAAGTACAGAAAGCCTTGTAATTGAGATAAACTAACCTAGACACACAGACAAGAGCATGTCTTGACATCTTTGAGGATGTCACATTGTGGGAAGCAAGTACCATTGATTTTAAGACACTTTGCCTGAGTGCATGAACCATGTTTGAGAAACTCACTTCCTATCCTCTGAGAATCTACTTGTTGAAGAATCATTTCATGGAAGGCATGGGCCACAGCATACACAGCATTGTAGATGTGGTAACACTCTTCATCCATGGCCATGTCAAATCTGTGCCTTGAAAACCACTCCAGTGAAGGGTTAAAAGAACAGTTATTCAGTGCTTTATATTAGGGTTTGAAGAGGGAACAATTAAAACTCATCCACCCTAATCTTACAGAATTAAGGTTTTCTGTGTAGTTGGAAAAGTTCATTGTCTGAATAAAAGTTTTTAAACTAGACTTTGCAAGGAAGCACTATAACTCACTGAGCCAACTCCCTAGTCATAGATATTTGGACATAATCACCTCTCTTTACCTTTTTTTTCTCCTTTCCACTTACTTAACCAGGCTATAGGTCCTGGCACACCTATTCTCGGTCTCCCCCTCTCTCTGTCTGCCTCTTTCTCATTCTCTCTCTCTCAAATACATAAATATAAAAAGATTAAAGTCTTGGGTAGTCATGTAAATACAAAACAAAAAAAATCAGAATTAGGAATCTCTTTCACTGCAGGAAATATGTATGCAGTGTCCAAATGACAATCAGTAAATACTACTGAGAACATGCAGAAAAAATAAAATTTTATAAGTTTTTGAGTAATTCTTTCATGTTGCTGTCAGTAACTACACTGGGACTCCCAATAAAGTAAAAACAGAATTAATAGTTGAGGCAAATGTGCCACTACTGAGTATAAATACATAGCAATAAAAAGTCAGCACACATCAAAAACACTTGCATACTCATGACTTATTCTTGCACTGTTCAAATACTTGGTAAAAGAGTATGTGTTTATACCTATGTTTACATGAATGGTTGAATAAAATATAGTGCATATACTTAAAATTTACCCTTTAGAAATGGAAAGGCATACATTCCTGTCATATGCAGGAAGATACAGGCAAGACTTCAGAGGCAAATCTGTGAGCCATACATAAAACCACAAGTTTCCAAATTTCTTCCTGACTACTGAAAGGATATTAATACTTTGTAATCAGATACCAGTAGAAGTTACAGAAAGCCAGGGTAAGGGTACAATAGAGACACAGAAGAAATGCAGGGTAAGAAGGAGCAGTGGTGAATGTATATTGTCATATTCAGTACACGTACATATAAAATGTCCCAATGATCACAATACTATCAAATTAAATGTGTCTCTAAATATGGTTATGCAAAGGTAAAAATTAGAAGCATATGAATACAATTATTCCCATGGCTGATGGCATATTTATACACAAGGAATATTTATAGTAAAAATGATCTGTTTTTCTACTGAAGGTATGGGAAGTTGAATATAAATATCAGAAAGTTTGGATTATCAATGATAGTCCACATTATTTTATATAAAAAATGTAACACAAACCATATCACAGTGCTAGTTTGTTTAGGACATAACTGTAGACAACTGCTTACCTTTAATTTTTCATTAGGAATATTTACACACACACACACACACATTTTTTTCTTTTTTGTTTTTTTCCAGTTAGGGTTTTGCTCTAGCCCAGGCTGACCTGGAATTCACTGTGGAGTGTCCTACCTCTGCCTCCCAAGTGCTGGGAGGCTTGATACATAGGTAATTTTTATGAATATTATTTATTTTGTTGCAAGGACAGAATTCCCAAATGGAGATAGAGAGAAAGAGAGAGAGGGAGAGAGAGAGAGAGAATGACTGTGCCAGGTCCTCCAGCTACTGCAAACAATCTCCACACGCATGTGCTACTTTGTGCTACTTTGTGCACATGATTTTCAATGGGTGCATGGGTATTGAATTCGGGCTGCCTGACTTTGCATAAAAGCACTATCACTCACTGGCCCAATTTCTCAGTTGTAGATATTTGGACGTAATCATCTCTCTTTACATTCTCTTTCTCTCTTTAACTGAACCACTTTTATTTTCCAGGTGACCACTTTTGTATTTTCATGTCTTTGTGTGTGTTTGTGTATGTGACCCCTGAGTTTTACTAGAGTTGCTTGCATGAGCTTGCATGTGTTAATACAGAAGCATGGGCACGTTACCAGTGGTATATCAGTGAAGAAATATCACCCTTTGTGTACTTAATACACATATATCTCAAGTAAAAGTTGTTAAAGCAAACAACAATTTTCAAAATTTAAAGTTATTTGAGGGTCTGGAGAGATGGCTCAGTGAATAAAACTCTCACGGCTCAAGCTCAGGTACATTGCTCTGATCCCCAGAACCTATGTAGTAAGCCAGAAGCTGTGGCAGGCTTCTGTAGTTCGACCACGCTGAGGCTAATGCAGTATATGAGGCAGGGGATAAGAGGATATTCTGGAAGTCAAGTGAGTAGATATTAAAAAACATTGACATGAGCACACACACAAATAGTAATGACAAAATTAATCAAAACCCTAAGTGTCATTTCACAATCAAGTAATAAATAAATAAAATAAATAAACAAAAGCAAAGCAATCAACAATCAGTATTTCTCAGCTTTTCAGGAAATAGCAACATTTAGAGTCATGCATGTTGTTAAAATTCACTTGTTATTTTTGAAACAAACATATGAACATGATATAAGTCAATGTGAACATGGTAAAATTCATGATTTAAGCTTTTGTATACTAAAACATAAGATTTAAGATATTCAGCTTAATACTAGGAAAGGTTTTGTTTGCCTCAGAGGCTAGGAGATTTTAGTCCATCATTTGGGATTTTTGTATGTAGTGCTTTGGTGCCTGTGGAAGCCCAGAGCATCACAGGGAAGTGGTGGAACAAAACACTCATGTCATTGTGTATATTGAAGGAGAAAATAATAGAAACATTGGGATTCCACAGTCTATGTTGGATGGTCACTGCCTGAGTATGAAACTTCCCTTAATGCATCACTTCAGTATCTCAAAAGTTTACAGCATGTGAACAAAAAAAAAAATGATATCCATTCACTCACCACACAGGTATTAGAATATGACACAATTCAACCATAGCCCTACTCTAATGTTCACAAGTTATATGCACAGAGGCCATGATGTCTGTTCATTCACCAAACAAGTATTATGAGAAACTATCATAAAGTGTTATTGAAGCTACCATGAGAGAGATTCATTTCCTCAGCCAGTGAAATTCTGATGCAGAAACTCATTAGATGAGCAGGAACATAAAACAAAATTTGTTGAACTGCATATAAAAATTCCCATTAAATATACTACAAATGAAATAACTTGATATAACTAATAATTCTTTATATAATTGATTGCTTTTAAATTCAAATCACCAAAAATAAGGGATATCCCATTTATCTAGTGCTAACTTTACTCTGAATCAGAGAATCTCCTTCTCTTTTTCAGATAGACGCAGATCCTAAGAAGAGAACCACTCCATCATACCTCAAAAGGGTCCCAGCTAAAACTAAGAATAATTGGCGAAACAAGCAAGGGTGCTGTGAACCTGGTACCAGCACAAGGGTGAAGGAGATTGACACAGAGAACAATCAACTCCTAAGAAATCAGGTATCCAGAGACATGGAGGCTCCCAGCACCTCATCACTAAAGCAGACCCAAAATGAACCCAACATGGCTCAGGGAAATTTTGTGGAAGAGGGGGCAGAAAGAATGTCAGAGCCACATGTTGGGTCATGATAGGCAGAGACATTTCCTCCTACCAATAACTGTGGGCTCACTCCACAATGCATGACCCATATACCTCAACAAAGAGGAGCTAGGGGGAGGGGGTAGGACATGCAGGAAACTAACAATGGTACCAACTTGACTGTATCACTGAGTACAAATCTAATTAAAAAAAAAAAAATTCAAATCACCACATTGTTTCAAGATGTAACAAATGAAGCCAAGAGGTGCAATGGCTGAAATGTATGAAAACAATTTCTATATCAGCTTTGGGAGAAAATACCTGTGTAGTAGGTGTGCTGAAGTATAAACAAAAGGAAAAGTGTAACCATTGTAGAACATTGTAACCACTGAAGACAGGAGCAAATAACATATGACTGAGTCTGAGGCAGTTTGTATCACAGACCCAAACCTAAAAAGTATTGAAAAAAGCAGCATGTAAAATATGTAAAAACTCCTTATCAGATCTGGTTCTTTTTTTTCTTTTCTTTTTTTTTCTTTTTTTTTTTTTTTAGATCTGGTTCTTAAATAGATCAATTATCATCCTCAATACTCCCAGAAAAGTCTACAAAATGTCTTTACAACATTGGGTCATGAAATTTATAATGGAAATAGAGATAAAAATGTTGAAATTCATGTTTTCACAGAACATCCCCAATTGTTTAGAAGTCCTGAGTAGAAAATATGGTGCAGAAGATTTTAATGTACCAGGTTTACCAAAAGAAAAACACAGCCATGCTACGAAAACTGTGGCTGTCTTATGAAAATAGACAAGTACAATGTCAATATCAGTATCACTAATGGTTCACTAGTATTTTTCTGATGGTGATATAAATTTCTATAGAATGATTATGCACAATGCATTATAACATTCGAAACTACTACAATATCCAGCTCTACCTTTCTGAGAACATACTTGAAGGGATCTCAGTCAAACCACTATAGAGTCACCTGAAACCCTATTCCTGTCAGCACTTTGTCCAGCAGCCACATTATAGAATCGTAGTAAGTGCTCACCCACAGGCAAGCAGATGTGGAGTGAGGGGCACATGCACACAAAGAAGTTCAGCTTGTCCAGCATGGAGAACACAATGATGGAATTCACTCTATAGGATGAGTGGATTTGGAAATTATGGTATACAATGTGCTACAGCTAACTTCACATTGCTGGCACAAAACACCCAACCAAAATGAGCTTGTGGCAGGAAAGGGTTTATTTTGGCTTACCAACTAGAGGGGAAACTCCCTCATTACAGGTAACATTGTGGTCTGTGCAAAGGCCATACATCACTTCCTGGCCAGCATCAGGAGGGTAACAGCAACAGGAGAGTATGACAGAATTATACAGGTAAGCCAGTGCTAACAAATCACTGAGGTCCACCCCCAGGAACAGCTCTCCTTTAGTTAGACTCCACCCCAAATTTCCATCAGCCAGGGATCAAGCTTGCAGAACACATGAGTTTATGGGGAACAATTAATTCAAATCACCACATTCTACCCTGGCCCCCATAAGCTGCTAACAATCCATGTAAAATGCAAAGCATTCAGTCCAACCTTAAAAGTTCCCAGAGTTTTTATCAATCCTAACAATGTACAAACCTCCCAATAGTGCTAGGTCTATTAATGGTTAGCAGAAAATCAAAAATAAAATAAAATACATAAAGTAATACCACAGAATACATATTAAGTCTGCAAAAGATGCATAGAAAGGAAAGATTGAACCAATACAAGCTTTGAAAGAAACAGGACAAACATCTGTAACTTCATGTCCAAAACTCTAACCAGTGAAAAATGCCTAGAGTTTTCCACTTCTGGCCATCCAAAGAGGCTGCTCACAGCCTGGGAAAAAGTTCTCTCAAACCAGAAATTCTCTTTTGCAGTCACCTCATAGTCCTGGCAACTTCATTTGCTCCCTATTACAAATCAAGGTTCATCCTCATGGATCCATTGGGCCTCCATGTAGGGACTTCCAGTTATTCATCCTCACATTTCCCATGGCAATTTCAAAAATAAAGTAAAATAAGTAATAAAACTAAAACCGTGTTGTAAATCCAATGACCCTCTCTTTCAACTGTTATACTGCATAGCATAGTGCCTGGTAGGCTACCAATGTTGTTCACGCAGGAGAGAATAAAGCCAACTTTGAAGAGCAGGATACTCTTTCAGCATTAAGGCCCTTTACTTTTAAAAATGTCATCAATTTTCTTGTTGTCCCAATGCAGAACAGCTGGACCAGTCTCAATAGTTATGATCTCTCAAACATTTGAAGCTGAATTGAGCTTCTGTCTTTAGCCCTAAGTTTTCATTTCTATCTGTGTCACATCCACCTACTAACACCAGTCCATTCCTATGCAAAGCAACTTTGCATAAGTTTTCAGGACATAGGCAAGCCAAATGCAGCCAGCATCTCATACATACTGCTACTAACCCAGTACCTATGAAATTCCTTCTTCCCCTCACAAGGCAAACCTCACACTCCATAGTTCTCAGTGCATTCAGGTCTTTAAATTCTGACCAGAATTGTTTATGAAACTGCATTCAACACTGAAAGGCATCTCTTAGACCAAGGTTTCAAATCCTTCCAAATTCCTCTCACAAATGAGCTCCCAAAGATCATTAAATATATAATTATACAAATAAAATAATGGAGCATACCATAGGGGACCCAAAATAATCAAGGCAGGCATTTGAAGCAAAAGAAAGTTCCACTAGGGTGTGAACCAGCAAAGTCCAATGAAAGACATCACTGAAAATATTGTAGGAACCTGATTGTGTTCGTTCATCCTATTAATAATAATTAAACACATATGACAATGAATAGTTAATCCACAGAGATAATCAAATTGCTAGCTGTGCTGCACAATAACATCACAGAGAATGAACTCCCTCAGTGGGTGGCTGTCTTGTACATGTGCTCAATGTCAGATCTGTAGGTCACAGAGCACACATGTCATTACGTGATGGTGCCACATCATTCTAATGAGTCAGTAAGCATTTACATGAATGGTTTTCCCTGTCAAGTGTGGCACAGACCAGGTAAGTGATCTTTGTGAGGCTTTAGGAAGTAATGCCAGTGAAGAAACACTGGAGATGCAAAGGGACACTTGGCTGAAGCAGCTCAGCCCTGAACTCAGTCACTGGGACTGTTTCTGAGAAAATCCTGAGCACAAACCGTGCTGGTGGCAAAAGAAGGAGATGTATGAGGAAGCCAGGCAGAGAGGACTGTCTTTTCTGCTCCTACCCTGTTAGGTGAGTGGTAGAAAGAAACACAAAATACTACAGCTCATTAAAATGTGAAAATAGTGTTCAGTAGAAGACAAAAATGATATTTGGTCACATTATATGGATGTGGTTGGAGGTAATATGACAGAAGACCTACAGTATTAGGCAATCAGCCTCATACAATTTATGCATCAACAGATGATGATAATATACAGAAAATGAAGCAACTCCAAGGACACTTTTCATTAAGGAGATACATGAAATAGCCTTTTGGTATGTGTTCTTTCTGTAAAGAAATATCAAAAATGCAGTCATTCTGCATACATTCAAAAATGTGCTTTTTGGGATTTGTTCTCCAAAAGCACATGCTTCCAGCGAAACTGCCAAATAGGTGTGGAAAGTTCAAGAGCAAAGAGACCCAAACCAGGGAGCACCTCTTCTCCATGTCGTCCAAGACATACGCATGTCCAGAGGCAGGGCCTGTGCTGTCATGCAGTCATTTGTCATACATGAGATGTGTTTGTGCATGTTCATGGGTGTCTGTTTTATCTCTGTGTCTGAATGGAAAGGCCAATCAACTTCTCACATGACTTTCCACACAGCCTGTTCTCTCCTCTCTGGATGTATATGAGATGCTCTTCCCTGGGAATCTGCATCTGAGGTCCCCATCTGTGTGACAAACAGAGGCTGAAAAACATGTTGTGAAGATCCTCTTCTGCCTTAGGTGCCATGACCTCACTCATGTCCATGGATGCCTGCTCGGGGTGAGTTCTTCTGATGAAGTGTTTTCCCAGGTGTGTGCCAATAGTGACTTGTTTAAAGAACAGTTGAAATGATATGAGTGGATTACATCAGAGATTCCAAGTAAAATGCGAATTGAAAGGATCAGAAAGGGTCTATGGCAGTCAGAGCTCAGGCAGAACCATGGGCCCTACATAGTCATTTGTCAAACATAGGGAGGAGCCTGCATGTGCCAGTGTACAGCCACACAGAACTCACAATCACTATGTCAACCGTGCCCTGATGAGTACCAGTCACAAGAGCAGAATCCTAACAACTGTACCTGTTTTCCAATGTTTGGGTTACCAATAATCATGAATTTCCCAACTTCATGGTGAATTGAAATCTGCCTGGCCAGTCCCTCAATGTCAGCACAGACACTAAGCTTCATATGGATTCACACACCATGACTCCCTCTCTGCTGCTCAATCCCTGGGCATAAATATCTTGTGGTGATGCCTCTATTTGTCTGAAACATTGCCTTCCCCCATTGTTTGTACTTATCTCTATGTAGCTTAATGCCTGGATGACAGCCATATATTTAAAGTTAGGAAACAAAATCTTTGAAGAGAACTAAGAGGCAGAGGCAGAGATATATGAGGAATCAAATTATGGAGGGAGGGATAAATTTAATCCTTCATAGAGGGAAATAAATAGGATAATGCCCAGAACATGTATGTATTTTTCTTCTTTTATTAGTGAGCATCCAAAATAGTGGATGTCATAAGGATGTTTTCATACATGTTACATACATGTGTAACATTGTAAGTGTTTCACTTTGTATTATGCTTCACACACACACACACATGTATATATATGTATGCATGTGTGTGTGTGTAATGTATATATTACATAGGTTACAGTCCTGTATCCCTTTACCCCCAGTCTCCATTACCTGAGGGCCCTCTTCAGTAGTATCCTTGGGGTTCACTGTGGGGTAATTAGGGCCTCTGTCAGTCTCAGGGAGGAGGCTGTGCCTCAGGATATTTCTACCCTGCCCCCCATGGCTCTTACAGTCTTTGTGCATCCTCTTCCACAACAGTCCCTGAGCCTTGGCAGGAATGTTAGCAGTTTGTTAATAGTGTTTGATTCTCTGTAGACTGTATTTCTGTTGTGAAGTATTTCAGTTCTCTGCCATGTTTGTTGCTCTTTCCCTGGAGGCAGTTGTCAGTCTATCATTGGGAGCAATACTCATGTAGCTGCTTCCTGTTCAGTTTCTTCTGATCCTGGTGACTATGGTGTAAGTGGCCTATCTCATGATGAGAAGTTGGCTGTCTTTTCTGGTTGAAGTGATGGATCTTGGATCGTCCCAGTATTCTTTGCCATCTGTAAAATAAAGCAAATTTTCCAAGGAAGCATGAGAGCAGCTCTGGTTAAGAGTGGTAGGCATATAATTTTGAGAGAAATGTTGATGAGGATACCCACTCAAAATGTCTAGAGAATAATGGGGTCTTCTCTCTGGCTGTTGTAAGCTTCTGCCTGTGGGATGCTCTCTTGGTTCTAGTACCAGTTAAGACATCTCTCCCACTGAGCAGGCCTCAGGTCCAATTGGAGGGCAGTTAGTTATCCACAGAGGCTTTGTGCCTCTACTGCACAAGTGTGTATTTCTTGTTCAGGTGGTGGTGACCATTGTGACTCAGTAGTTTGCAAGGAGAGGATTTTCTTTGCTCTGTGTTCCCATTGTTCTCTGGGTGTGCTAAAATGGCAGCCTGTAGTCCCTTTAGCATTGGGATCAGGCTTTTTAGCTCTGTTGGATGACCAAGTGCTTGGCAATTGCTAACACTGTTTGGGGGATCTCATTTTTTCCCAGGCCAACTACTCACTTTGGGGAATAACCCAGTTTCAGTCCTGACATTCACCAGCCAGAGACAGTGATTTTAGGATGAGGGTTCTTCACCTTCTACTGTGCGTATCAGTCTGACCTGCCTGCCTCCCTTAACTGGGTACTTACTGTACCAACTACTGTAGTCCTTAGTTTTGTGTATTTGCTCTCCCTACCCTCCCTTTTCCCCAGACACTTCCACTATACCCCCACCCCATATTCTTTCCCTAAACTAGGTTTTCTGTTAATCCCTCCTCTACTCCCTCTCTCTCTTCCCTTTTTCCTGGTCTGTAGTTTCTTTCTTATTTCATTTAGCTGCTTACTTATATTGTTTTCATATTTGTTGATGTGCTTCTTCATGTCCTTTTTGATATTGTTGACTATTGTTATCATTTTTATGAATTCTTTATTTAGGATTTGATCTAGTCCATTTTTGTTATAATACACTGCCATTGAATTGTGAATTTATGGATTACTCAAGTGCCTTGAGCTTTCATCCTTCATTTGTTGTTATCAGGTTTGCATATCTTTATTGGGACATTTGTTTGATTTTCTAATTCATTGGTTAAAGTATTTGCTATATTCAAGTGGAAGTAGGTGATGTTAGGGTTCAGTTGTAGTTTGACCCCACTGGGTCTGGTATAGTTCAGTAGTTCACCCTTCAGCTTATACGCTGAAGGTACCAGATGTGATCTCAAAACAGCTTGGAGAGGAGGCTACAGCTCACATGCTGAAAGTGTCACACATAGTCTCCAGCACTGCTCAGAGAGGAGGCAATGACTGCAGAAGTATTAAGCACAGGGACAGGTGTGCTGTGAATGTACAAGAATAACCAGTTACATCATCAACCCTCAGCATTAACAGATTTCAGGGAGGCATAGAAAGATGTGTATTTAGATATTAGTTACTAAGTGTGGGGATGAAAAGTAGATAAGCAGAGTAAGAATAGCAGTCCGTATTAACCAATGGAGAAAAATAGAAGAGGGGATTGTAGACAGAATGGAGGTAATAAAGAAAGGAGGACACAGCCAGCCTTAGCTAACAGTAGAATGAGAGAGAAAGAGGAGCGGGGGGGAATTATAAAACACTTTTAGGCAACATAATACAATCCTGGGATTGGGGTGATGGCCCAGCCAGTGAAATACTTTCCATGTAAGCATGAGGACCTGAATTCAGAGCACCTGCACTCAGGTAAAAAGCAGGTGTGGTGATGCATGCCTGTATTCCAGGGCCATGTAGGTGGAGCAGGAAGATCCCTGAGATTTGCTGTTATCTATCTTATCTAACTGAATCAGTGAGCTCTAGGTGCAGTGAAAGACCCTGTATCAAAAATTAAGTTGGGATTGTTTGAAAAAAAAAAAAACACATAAGGTTGACCTATGGTCTCGAAATATACCCAAGTATGTGCATACATGTGTGTACCCCATGCAGAGGAACATGTACATACAAATGCATGCACACTATAAGTACATACATGTAAAAGAACAACAATCCCAGCACCTGTGAGGCTGAGCCAGGGAGGCCATAGGCCAACTTTTGTTCTGTGGGAGAAAGTGTCTCAGAAAGACAGACGGGGAGAACAAGGATGGGGGAGGACTAAACGGGGGAGAATGAGAGCAGGGTGGACTAAACTTGTCCACAAAATAGCATGTGCCTTTATTTCAGGTTAAATTTTTTTGACAATTTCCTACAACACATTTTAAGTTTCTATTTCATTAATTTCTGCCCTAATCTTTATTATTTCTTCCTATCTGCTGATTTTGGGTTTGCCTTGTCTTTTTTCAAGGCTTTAGGGTGAAGCATTAGGTCATTTACTGGTGGCCTTTCTAGTTTCTTACTATAGGCACTTAAAGCTATAAGATTACCTCTTAGGACTGCCTTCATTGTGTCCCAGAGATTTTGGTATGTTGTGTTCTCATTATCGTTTGACTCTATAAATTTTTGGATTTCCCTCTTGAATTCTTCTTTGACCCATTCATCATTTAGTAGTGTGCTGTTTAATTTCCATGCTTTTGTGTATGCTCTCTGGCCTTTCTTGTTATTGATTTGCTGTTTGATCCCATTGTGGTCAGATAGAATGCAAGGAATTATTTCAATTTTCCTGTATTTGTTAAGATTTGCTTTGTGTCCTAATATATGGTCTATTTTAGAGAATGTTCCCTGTGCTGCTGAAAAGAATGTATAGTCTGAAGCATTTGGATGAAATGTCCTGTAAATATCTATTATGTCCATTCCTTCTATGACCTCATTTAGTCCAGATGCCTCTTTGTTTATTTTTTCCTGGGATGACCTGTCAATTGATGAGAGTGGGGTGTTGAAGTCACCCACTAACACTGTGTTTGGTGTTATCTGTGACCTTAGTTCTAATAGTGTTTGTTTGATGAATTTGGGAGCTCCCATGTTAGGTGCATATATGTTTAGGATTGCAATGTCCTCCTGTTGGAGTGTGCCCTTAATCAATATAAAGTGACCTTCCTTATCTTTCTTGACTAATGTTGGACTGAAGTCTACCTTGTCAGATATTAGGATAGCAACCCCTGCTTGTTTTCTAGGTCCATTTGCTTGAAACACCATTTTCCAACCTTTCACCCTTAGATAGTGTCCATCCTTTGTAGAAAGGTGGGTTTCTTGGAGGTAACAAATTGAAGGATCCTACTTTTTAACCCAGTCTGCAAACCTATGTCTTTTGGTTGGGGCATTGAGGCCATTGATATTAAGAGATATTATTGAAAGGTGTGTATTCATTTTGCCATTTTTTGTAGTTCTTCTGGTTTTACCTTTGCTCTCTTGTGTTAACTAGCATTTGAATATTGCTTGTTTTTTCTAGGTTCCTTATATGTGTGCTTTTCCTTTTCTTCAGCATGGAGGAAGGATTCTTTCAAGTATGTTCTGTATAACTGGTTTTGTCTTCAAATACTCCTTTATCCTGCTTTTGTCATGGAATGTCCTTATTTCTAGGTCTATTTGAATGGATAATTTTGCAGGATAAAGTAATCTTGGTTGACAGTTATTATCTTTCAGAACTTATAATACATCACTCCAAGCCCTTCTGGCTTTTAAAGTTTGTGTTGAGTAATCTTCTGTAATCCTGATGGGCTTACCTTTGTATGTAACTTGATTTTTCTCTCTGACTGCTTTCAATATTTTTTCTTTGGTTTGTATGTTTGGTAGTTTGATTATAATATGGTGAGGAGAGGTTCTTTTCAGGTTTTGTCTGGCTGGTGTTCTAAAGGATTCCAGTATCTGCATTGGCACCTCTTTCACAATTTGGGGGAAGTTTTCTTGGATGATTTTGTTGAAGATGCCAACTATGCCTTTGGAGTGAAATTCTTCTCCTTCTACTATGCCCTGAATTCTTATGTTTGATCTTTTCATATTGTCCCAAATATCTTGAAATTCCCATTCATACTTTTCTATAAGTTTGTCTTTCTCTTTGTTGGCCTGTATTAGATATGCCACCTGGTCTTCTAGCTTAGATATTCTGTCCTCTCCCTCATCCATCCTACTGGTGAGATTTTCTACAGAGATTTTTATTTCATTAACTGTGTTCTTTATTGCTAGTAATTCTAACTTATTTTTCTTTATTATTTCTATTTCCTTATTTATGTATAGTATTGACCTCTTTATTTCATTAAATTGGTGTCCCGTGTCTTCTTTGCTTCCTTTGAATTCTTCTTTGAGCTCTTTGAGCATATTTATAATAATTCTTTAAAATCTTTCTCAGGCATTTCCTCTAACTCGTTCTCACTAGAGGTTATTTCTGATGCATTAATAATTTTTGGTGGATTTATATTGTCTTGATTTTTGCTGTTTCTTGTTTTATAATGTATATATTTTTGCATCTTATATTATTTAATGATTGGATTTTCCAGTTAGCTGGGTATTATGAGATGTATCAATCAATCTGTTGTTATATATCTTCAAGGTAGGAGCTTAAGGCACTAGGTATGGCTCTGAAGACTCTCAGAGTATGTACAAAAGTGACTCTAGGTGTTGGGTGTGCCTGCTATGAGAGTATTCAAGTAGGCTAAGAGGAAAAAAATATAAGCAGATTCTAAATTTTAACTAAATAATGTACATTGTCAAGGAAAGACAGCTCAGAGTATTTATCCAAGAGAAGGTATTATAACAACCAGATCCTCTGTTTGTCCCTTAGGCTGTGTGATGCCTCACCCACTCCCTTAATCCTGAAAACAATGCAGATAAGATTTCTGGTCTATAGAGGGTTCCAAGTCAGCTTGTGACCAGGTGAGACCCTTCCCTAATGTATTACAGAAGAGTAAACAAAACCACTATAATTCAAGAAGCAACAAATAACAAGCCCAAAATACAGCTTATTTAAGAATGGCAAATTCGACCATCCATCTGATTTAACATATAATTTATCCTGGTATGGAAGGTGCAATTAGCACTTCTGGTTCAGGTATAGATACCAGGTTTATTAGGCGGGTACTGACCTGAGGTAATCCCAGTTACCTTTTGGGATGATTTTGGTCTCAGCTGTGCTCTTGATTGGGTCCCTCTTTGGTGTTCTGTCAGTTCAGTAGGCGTGGCTGGGTCCCGGACAGCTGCTCTGTTCCTGAGGTCTGGACACTGGTGGTGGGGAAGGGGAGGGAGCCGATGCTGCTCAGTTTGCCCGCTGTTCCACGTGTTCTTCTACCTTGTGGCCTGCTCCTCCGTTGTTCACTGCCGTTCTCCTTTCACATTTCTTGAGTTTGTGGAGAGCTTCGGTGTGAGTGGAAAATCCCCCGCCTGGCTTTTCCTGGCTGAAGTCCAGCGCTGCCACCGCAGTCTGCCATACAGACCCGCCCTGCTGGAAGCGCTTCTGGCAACCCGTGTGGGCTGTGGATGCTCTGGATCTCTCCTCCTCCTCTGCTGCTGTTTCAATTTCCTATACCCCTCACTTTTTAGTAAAAGTGTGTATTTTGCTGTTTGTTTTCTTTTTTTTTTTTTGGCTTTCCCCTCCTATGCTGCTGTGGTACCTATGCTGCCATCTTAACTGGAAGTCAACATATTTTCATTATAGTCACCCCCTTATCTTTTCTAGATCCTCTTTGCACCAAACCCTTTCTTCCTAACTAGTCCCTTTCTACTTTCACTCTATTTTTGCGACCTGATGGGTTTCATTAATGTTGTCTGCATGAGCATGAGATGGGGGTTATTTACTGGAACACGGGTTATTTGCTAATGTATTCATCACTGAAGAACGTGACTTCCCTCCACCCCCTGTGTAATCACAAACTTTCTATATCTCTTCAGGAAGGCTCTGGAATCTGTTTCCCTCTCCTATTCCTTGAGGGAATGTTGATGGGCCCAAAATTTGGATATTAAATAAGAAGGGAAGAATAAAAATGAAGGAAAGAGGGATGTGAGATTGGTTAGTGGCTAAAGGCACCTGCTTGCAAAGCTTGATGATCCAGGGTAGATTCTCCAGTGCCCACTTAATGCTAGATTCACAAAGTAGCACATAAGTCTGGAGTTTGCAGTGACAGGACACCTTGGAGTGCACATGTCAAAGTTTAGACTTAAGCAGTATCAAGTGATCTGTACAAAAGTCCTATGGTTAGACAAGAGCAAAAAGATAAAAAAGTAAAACAGGCAGTGAAATAAATATAGGAAATTAAAAAGAGGTAAAGGGCTGGAGGGATTGCTTACTGATTGTACACTTACCTACAAATCAAATGACCCAGGTATGATTCCCCAAGATCAACCTAAGACAGATCTAGAAGGTGGCACATGTGTCTGGAGTTAATTTGTAGTGGCTGGAGATCCTGACATTCCCACTATCTCTCTTTCTCAAATAAATAAAACAAAAATAAAAATTAATGAGATGAAGGCAGGTTGTGGTAGGGCATGTTTTTAATCTCAGCACTCAGGAGGTTGAGATAGGAAAATACCTGTAAGTTCAAAGCCACCTGAGCTTACATAGTGAACGCCAGGTCAGCCTGGGCTACAGTGAGACCCTACCTCAGAAAAACAAGGAGATAAAGGAGACCAAGTTCATGTTTTCCTCTGAGGGATTCATTTTGTGGGATGGGATAGATCTGGGATCTGTTTTTCTTTCTTCTGTAGCTTTTGGGATTACATAGTCTGATAGAACAGGCCTTTGTGGTCTCTCATGCTGTCTATATTATTTCCCCTGCAACCAGAGGGTGTGGTTTCTGGCTCACTCAGGGATTGTTTTACTCTGCCTTTCTATCGTAAGGTATTTCAGCAAGCTGCCAGAAATATTTCTACTGACCCAGCTACCCCCAAAAGGGGCTGGAATTTGTATCCCTCTCCTATACTTGATGGAATTCATATTGAATTCTAATGGAATTACTCAGACCTTGTCACCTTTAACCACATGCCACTGCTGGTCCTACTTCTGGGGACCTAGTGACTTTCACTCCAGTCTATGACTCAGACCATTGTCCACTGTGTGGAACACTTCTTGAATCCAACAAAAAATGTCCCTCTCCTTTATGAATGCAAGTGTGTCTCAGTGGGTAGACCCTTTTCCTCACATTCATAAGAAACCCTGGGTTTCATTCCCAGTGTCTCACAAACCTGGCATCGTGATGCATGTCTGTCATCCCAGCACTTGGGAGGTAGAAACAGAAGGATCAGAACTTCAAGATGATCCTCAAATATGTAGTGAGTGTGAGGACAATCTGGGCTATATTTGATGCTGTCATGCATGACTAATTTCACTATATCTAGAGGACATTTGCAGGCCAATTTCCAGAGTATAATCACCTGACACTTGCCCTGGGTATCTAGACTGGGCTGTGAAATGAGTTTGTTTGCCTACAGCCACCTAGCTACAGACTCAGGAGGGCTTCTCACTATTTGCCCCGTCCAAAAGTCAAGAACAGGTGAATTTACCACACCTGAATATTATGCCATCCTAGGATTCCTGACAGGATTTTCCCACACCTGAATATTATGCAATCCTAGGGGTCCTGACAGGATATTCCTACACCTTAATATTATGCCATCCCAGGATTCCTGAAGGGATTTTACCACATATGAATATTATGTCATCTTATGATTCATGACAGAATTTTCCCACAGCTGAATATTATGTCAACCCCATATTCCTGAGAGGAATTACCAACATCTGAATATTATGGCATCCAAGGATTCCTCACAGGATTTTCCCACCTGAATATTATGCCATCCTAGTATTCCTGACAAGATTGTCCTACACCTGAATATTATGCCAACCCAGGATTCCAGACAGGATTTTCCCATACCTGATATTATGCCATCCCACCACACACCAAAAAATAATAAAATCAATTCCTAATCATGTTATGAGTTCTTTCAGTTCCTCCTTTTTCTCAGTTAACCAATCTGTGTTTCTCATTTATAGTAATTTCCCCTCAAAAGACACTTGGCAATGTCTAGAGACAGTTTTGATGATCATGCCTCTGGGATGATGTTACTGGCATCAAGCGGACAGAGGTCATGGATAGTGTTGACCTTTGCCCATTGTGTATCACAGCCTCCCTCCAACTGTATTAACAATGAATAGTGCTATGTCTGAGTGAATGGGGAGATGGCTCAGTGGGTAAAGTGATTGCCATGCAACTGTGAAGACCTGGTTCATATCTCCAACACCCGGGTAAAAATCTGGGAATAGAGGTTCATGTCTGTAATCCCAGTGCTATGCGACATAAAGCAGAAGGATCTCTTTCCAGCTAGTCTAGCTGAACTTGTGTGTTCCAGGATCACTGAGAGACTTATTTCAATACAGGTGGAGAGCAACTGAGGAAGACACCTGACATTGACCTCTGGCCTCCCCTTGGATGCACACACATGTCCAGACATTGCCGCACACAAGTGCACCCACGCACTCCTACTACCTCTGCCTCCCAAAGCTGGGATTAAAGGCATGCACCACCATGTCTGCTTCTGACAGAACATTGCTTACTGCTGTTTTAGTCACTTTGCTTGAGCTGGAGAGCTGGCTCAGAGTTTAAGGGACTTGTTTGTAAAGCACAATGACCAGGATTCCATTCCTCAGAACCCTTTTAAAACCAGATGCACAAAGTGGTGGACATATGCACCTAGAGTTAGTCTACATACCTGGAGGTTCTGGCATGCCCATTCTCTCCCTCTCTCATCATCTCTCTCTGCTTACAAATAAATAAATAAAATGTTTATTTATTTTATATCACATTCCTTTAAATTTTTAAATATCCTCTTGCTTTAGTTATAGTAGGTTATATCTTTGTGGAAATTTTCCCATTTCTTCCTGTTCCAGGTTTGTAGAGGGTAAATTTCAAAAATATTCCCCAATATTCAACATATTTCAGTTGTTATCTTCTGTAATATCCTCCTTTTACATCTCTGAATGTCCTTTCATGTCAGTGCTTATCTGCTCTACTATCTGCCTTTCACATTTCTAAATACCTTCTGAATTTCAGGAGTTATCTGTTGTACTATTCTGTCTTTATATATCTAATTTTACTCATTTTGTTTGTGTGATGGTTAGTCTTCGTTGTGAACCTGAGTAATTTTGGAGAAGATCTAGGAAGCTGACACATGATCCATGTGTGACTGTGGGGACATGTCCATGAAGGTTACCTGAGGGGAAAGACCTATTTTGGAGGTTACATCTTAAGGGTACTGACCACAGACAGAGTAAGGGGGGAGCAAGAAAGATAATGAAATACTGACATTCTTTTTTCTATATTTCTGGCCTGACTATTCCATGAAATACACTGGTTCAAGTCTCCTGTCCCACCATGAGAGATTAATACTTTTAAAACTGTGAGCCAGAATATATCTTTCCTCCTTTTTTTTTCCTATTTCTGTGAAATACATTGTCAGACAAGCTACAAATTTCAGTAAAATGGAAAATTAGTAGTAGAAATATGGGATCGTTTTTTAAGACTACAAGTGACCATGTGGCCCATCAGCTTTAGAAATGGTTTGTGGGAAGGATTCCATGGAGTTTGGACATGTGAGCTAGAGGCGCTACACAGTCCTGTAAGCAGAGCTGCATGGGTCACTCTGGCTGGAAGAGAAGGATGGTGACAGACATGCCACCAGTGAAGATCACAGTCATGACATCCTGGGTGGAAGCAAGGGCTCCAGTGCAAATTGGACTCATGTTCATATTTCATTCTGCTAAAGAATTGTTTCAATTGCAACTGTCTACCACCTCTGTAGGTGACTTAGTTTAACATGTTACAGATAAATTAATGTGGCAGAGGGAATGTCTATGCAGTACAGTATCCAGGATGTGGTATGGCTACTGCTGGCTGCGTTTATCCAGGTCTATGCTGAGAATTGGAGTCAAATGCGAAACAGAAATAATTGGAACTATGGGAAGTCTAGCCAGAAAACAAGCAACCTAAAGTTGTGGAGAAGGAAAATGTTGTTAAAATGTTAGAACAATAAATAACAAAGAAGCCAAGTATTTTCCACCATCACAGCAGGAACAATGACCTGAAGCCTGAAGGTCGTGGCTAGACCCCTCTCCTCAAAGTGTTCAGATTGTAAAGTGTCAGCTCATTTGAAAAACTTTCCATTGAGAAGAGAAAGTTTCTGGAGTGCCTATGCCAATAGGAACTCCTAAGAAAGTGTCTTCTCAGGTTCAGTAATTAAGGCATTCTGAGACTGCTGCATCCATGGTCCATAGGGGTCCAGCTCCTGCTTAAGTTTATGGGAAACTTCAGCACATGTTGCTGGATTCACAGATATTCAGAATGCAAGCATTTCAGAGTCAAAGAGGCTTTCCCAAAACGCTTTAATAACTTGGACTTTCATTTTCATTTTATCTATGAATTTTTAATTTTCTCCTTCACTGACACAAGTCACACAGAACATGCTGTTTAGTATCCCAAGTATCTGAATGCATTCAGAGCTTGTTATTTGAGAGAGAGCGAGGGAGACAGACAGAGAGAGAGAGAGAGAGAGAAAGAGAGAGAGAGAGAGAGAATTGGCATAACAAGGCCTCAGGTACTGAAATTGCACTCCAGACACTTGCACCACTTAGTGAGCAAGTGTGACCTTGCATTTACCTCACCTTTGTGCATCTGGCTTACATGGCATCTGGAGAGTTGAGCATGAGTCCTTAGGATTCTCAGAGAAACACCTTTAACCCCTAAGCCATCTTTCCATTCCAGTTTTTATTTCTCTAGTAGGCTGGCTTCCAGGCTTCAGAGATGGCTCAGCAGTTAAGTTGTGTACCTGAAAAGCTTAACAATCTGGGTTTGATTCCCCAGTATGGATATAAATCCAGATGCACAGGGTGGTACATGCATGTGGAGTCCATGCAGTGACTAGAGTCCCTGATGTTCCCTCTTTCTCTTTCTATCCTTGTAAATAAATGAATAAGTAACATATTGGATTTCCTTTTTATCTTCACTTGTCTCTCACAATGAGCTGTTTTCTCTTTCTTTATTCTTTTCTTTGTTTCTTTCTTCTTTTTATGAAACAAGGGATAGCTGGTTCTTATAATTTAATCCAGTCATCTATCTCACATCTTTTCATTGGAGATTGATATTGATGCTGAAGATTATTATTTTGAGAGGGATGGTAATTTCTATAATTTTTGCTATTTTTCTGGTTTATTATTATTTATTATTATTTTTTCTGGTTGATTATTGTTTACTCTTTTTTCCCCTCTCCTACAAAGAGTATGTCATTCATTATAAGGAAGTTTCCACAAAAAAAAAGAGATGACTTTCTAGGGAAATGATACAGTAGATAAAACACTTGTGGAAAAATGTTATTTTCTGTAGTGACTCCCCACCCCTGCAATCATAAACAGTCTATAACTCTTCAGGGAGGGGCTGGGATTTGTTTCTCTCTCCTATCTCATGATGATGTTTTGATGGTCCCAAAACGCCATGCTACATACCAACAGTGTGTGGTGTCTTCAGCAGGAGGGTCTTACCATTAACCTATGGTGGGTCATCAAGCACTCTGACATAAATCTGTCTTCCTTTGAGAAACCTAGTATGTCTCTGTGATCAACAGCTCATTGTGGATGATACCACATGTTGGTACCAGAAGTTACAGGTCAGTGGCCAAGAAGAGAAGGAAGAACCAGATATCACAGAGATAGAGGGATAAGAGAGAACAGGGAAACTATGCAGACCTCACAGCTTTTTAACTCCCTCATTTTACTGTTATCTAGGGCTGGCTGTGTCCTCCCTTCCTTACTGCCCCCATTCTGTCTACATTCCTCTTCTACTTTTCCCTATGCTTGACTTAAACTGCATGTCTTCTTTCCATCCCCACCCTTAGTAGCTAATATCTAAATGCACAGAATTCTATCCTTCTCCAAAAACTGTTGATGCTGAAGGTTGACAACTTAACTGGTTATTCTTGTATATTCACAGCAGACCTATCCCTGTGCGAAGCCAATCCTCTCCTGGAAAATCTTCATGGAACTGGAAAGTATTATGGTAACCACAGAGTCACACGGGGCACCAAGGGCAGAATTGAGTAGGAGACCCTGCAAGCCCCACAATCCACCACCTGAACAAGAAACACACACTTATGCAGTAGTGGCACACAACCTCTGTGGACAACCAACTGTCCTCCAAGTGGACATGAGGCCTGCTCAGTGGGAGAGAAGTCATAACTGCTACTGGGAAGCAAGTCAGAGTCCCATGGGCAGGAAGTTCACAACATCCAGAGAGAAGACACCATTGTTCTTTAGACAGCTTGAATGGGTATCTTCATGGAAAATTTTCCCAAAATCATATGCCTATCCCCCAGTAACCAGAGCTGCTCTCACCCTTGCTTGAAAGATATGCTTTATTTTACAGATGGCAGAAAATACTGGGAAGATTCAAGATCCATCAATTAGATGAGAAAAGGTAACCAACTGCTCACCATGAGATGGGCCACCTACTTCACATTCACCAGGATCCAGAAGAAACTGCAGAAGAATCAGCTACATGAGTATTGCTCCCAATGCTAAACTGACATCTGCCTCCAGGGAAATAGCAACAAACATGTTGTGGAATTGAACACTTCACAAAAGCCATGAGAATCCTCAGGAAGTTCACAAGACATCTAGCCTGGCATATGCCTCAAACATGGAGGAAGGTGAGAACCAACCAATGTTGATTTCTGACCTCCACAACTGTTTTATGCATGCATGTAATTATGCTCACACACACAATTCCACAGAAACACACATACTCACATCATACACATACACATAAAGATTTTGAAAAGGAAATATTTGCTCCTATTCACTTTCCCTATTTTTCTCTATATTTCATTTACTTTCCTCTTCATATTTCTCTGATTAATGAAATAATCTATGTCTTCCCTCTCATCACAAGAGTAGCATGAGAATGAGGCCAAAGGAGAGTCAGGCCACCTGGTGTGAGAGTACACTTCTCCAGTCACAGCATTCAAGCAGAAGCAGGAGGGCTGAAAGTCCAAGGCCATCCATGGCAATGCAAGACATGGTGATGCTCACCTTTAATCCCAGCACTCAGGAGGCAGAGGTAGGGGGATCAGTATGAATTGGAGGCCATTCTGTGACTACAGAGTGAATTCCAGGTCAGCATGGGAAAGACTGAGATCCTAGTTCAAAAAAGAAAGAAAAAGAGAGCCAGGTATGGTAGTGCATGCCTTTAATTACAACACTTGGGAGGCAGAGATAGGAGAATTGCTGTGAGTTCAGGTCTACCCTGAGATGACATAGTGAATTCCATATCAGCATGGGCAAGAAAGAAACCCTATCTTGAAACACACACACACACACACACACACACACACACACACACACACACACACCAGATCCAAAGGGGACATCTACTAAGCCTTCTTTTCCTGATGGGTACATTGCCTTTAGGAATAAGCTTTATATTGTCTTTAGAGTGCATAGTAAGATGAAATCTAATAGCTTTCATTTCATGTGTCCCTTGACCCAGCAACTTCCTTTCCAGGAATTCATCCTTTCAGAAATCCTTAAAAATGATGTGAGAATCTTTCCCAATGGTGGCATTTTAAGATAATTTTTGATAATACTAAGTTACCAGCCAATTGGATAAATAAATGAAGATGAAATCCAATCCAATGATGTTTAAAAAGAATATGATTGAAGACTTACATATTTTTCCATGCAAAACTATGCTTATATCAATGAAACAGAACCTCAGGATAAAAAAAAATGTTAAAGTTTCAAAAACAGAGATAGCAGATTTTCTATAATTGGCAGGGTTTGCATTCTTCTTTTATATACATGATACAAATATCAGAAAATAATACTTGTGAGAGGAAGTCGAATAGACAGAATAGAGAAAGAGTGACATGGAGGGAATATAAAAAGAACAATATCACATTATCTTGTAGTGAGAACACACTCAAACATAAACTTACATGGAAAACTTATGATACTTATCCTGGAAAGGGACTTTCGAGGTGAGGATGGGAACCAGTGGAAAGAGAGAACAGGGATAAATGTGGTTAATGTACAATGTGAATCACAATTTTATATATGTATGGAAATATCCTTGGTTTCTGCATGCTCACTAATAAAAGAAGAAAAGTGCACACATGTTCTGGGCATTATCCTATATATTTTCTATCATGAATGATTAAATTCTCCCTCCCATAAGTGATTCATTATTTTTGTACCTCTGCATCTGCATCTGCCTCTTAGTTCTCTCCAAAGATTTTATTCCATACCTTTAAATATATGGCTGTAATCCAGAGAAGCACAAACAATGGAGGAAGTTAATGTCTCAGATGAATAAAGTCATCACCAGAAGATATTTGTCCATGGGGATTGAGCAGCAGGGAGGGAGTCATGGTGTGGGAATCCATGTGAAGCTTAGTGTCTGTGTTGACACTGATGGACTGGCCAGACAGAGTTCAGTGGAATTTCATGAATATTAGTAATCGAATCATTGGAAAGCATACACAGTTTTTGTGATTCTGCCCATGTGATTTGTACTTATCAGGGCATGGTTGACATAGTGATTGTGAGTTCTGTGGGTGGCTGTACACTGGCACATGCAGGCCCCTCCTTGTGATTGGCAAGTGACTATGTATTTGCATGGTTCTGCCTGAGCTCTGACTGTGATAGACCCTTTCTGAGGCTTTCAACTCACTTGTTACTTGGAACCTCTGATGTAATACACTTACATCATTTCAACTGTTCTTTAAACAAATCACTATTGACACACACCTGGGAAGAGAGTTCATCAGCAGAACTCACCCTGAACAAGCATCCGTGGACATGAGTGAGGTCATGGCACCTGAGGCAGAAGAGGATCTTCACAACATGGTTTTTAGCCTCTGTTTGTCACTCGGATGGGACCTCAGATGCAGATTCCAGGAAAGAGCATCTCCTATTCCTCCAGAGAGGGCAGAACAGGCTGTGTGGAAAGTCTCCTGGGAAGTTGAATGGCACTTCCATTCAGACACAGAGATAAAACAGACAGCCATGCACATGCACAAACACATCTCATGTATGATGAATATCTGGTGACAGCACAGGTCCTACTTCTGCTCACGCTTATGTCTTGACAGACATGGAGAAGAGGTTCTCCCTGGTTTTTGTCTTCCTGCTCTTGAGCTTTCTACACCAACTTGGCAGTTTCACTGGAAGCAAGTGCTTTTGGAGAACAAATCCCAAAACTCACCTTCTTCAAGATTTGCAGGATGACTGTATTTTTGATCTTTATTTACAGAAAGAGCATATGTCAAAAGGATCTTTCATGTATCTTCTTAACAAAAAGTGTCTGCCTAGTTGCTTCATTTTGTTTATTCCCATCATGTGTTGATGCGAAAATTGTATGTGGCCAATTGCTGAACACTGTAGGTCTTTGTAATATTACCACCAACCACATCCATAAAATGAGACCAAAAATTATTTTGGTCTTCTACTGAACACTATTTTCACATTTTAATGAACCACGGTATTTTGTGTTTCTTTCTATACCTCACTAAACACAGTAGGAGTGGACAGAGACAGTCCTCTCTGCCTGGCTCCCTCACAGGTCTCCTCTAGCCAGCCCCTGCGACACGCGCTAAGTGACCTGCTCAGAAACACTATCAGTGACTGACTTCAGTGCTGAGCTGCTTCAGCAAAGTGTCCCTTCTTGTCTGCAGTGTTCCTTCACTGGCATTACTTCCTAAATTCTTGGAAGGGTTACTTACCACACTTGACAGGGAAAGCCATTCATGTAAATACTTACTGACTCATTAGAATGATGTGGCAGCATCACGTAATGACATGTGTGCTCTGTGACCTATGGATGTGACATTGAGTACAGGTACAAGACCGCCACCCACTGTGAGATTTATGCTCTGTGATGTTAAACTTTACATCACTGTGACATATGCACAGCCACCACTTTGGATATTATGAATTTCAGGTATTTGCTAAACATTCTGCTTGATGAAAGAAGCCGGTACTTCGTCATTTGTGAACCTGTGTCTGCCCTTATGGCATAAATGGCAAGTCACTCAAAGCACTGAATGCTGTCGTCCTGGTCAAATCCTAACGCAGCAGTGACTTCCAGTACTGGCCACTAACATTTGAAAGCAGGGGTGTGTTTTTCACAAGGGATTATTTTTGCCAGTATGGAATACATCTGTATCTTACATTTTTGGTACAGAATTTTGTCCACTCCTTTGTATTTTTAGAGATTCATACTGTATATACTTCTCTTTTCTCTTTTTTAAAAAAAATGTATTTTATTTATTTACATGAGAGAGAGAAAGAGGGAGGGAGGGAGAGAGAGAGAGAGAGAGAGAGAGAGAGAGAGAGAGAGAGAGAGAGAGAGAATGGGCACCACCCAGGGCTTCCAGTCACTGCAAACAAACTCCAAATGCATGTGCCCCCTTTTGTATCTGTTGTATCTGGCTTATGTACATTCTGGAGATTGGAACTGGAATCCTTTGGCCTTGCAGGCAGATGCCTTAAATGTGAATCCACTTCTCCAGACCTCTCTTTTCCTCTTCCAGTAATATTGTAAACTGTATTTGCAATCTGTGGCTAATGTGCACGGTGATGCTAATGGTGCTGCAAAGTGTTTTGTATGTTGGGGGTGCAGAATCTGACCTTTCACTACTGGATGCCCTTGCCTCCATTCTCTTGTCATTTCCATCAATAGTCTCATTGTTGATACTAATTCGCATTGCTAATAAAACTAGGTGTAAGCTGGTTAGATCTGCTATAGACAATTCTACTGTTTCAATGAAGACTGTGCTCTACAGTTTGTATATGACTGGCAATTGCAAACTGAGAGAACAGGAGCAATTTTAAATTCCTGTCTCATAATAACTACTTATACTTAACAGAGGAGTAATGGGGGTTCTGATGTCATGAGGATTTGTAGGGATACATGGTTTGGTGATCCAACAACTGTTACTGGATGTAGTAGAAATTGGAACACAGGGATACTGAGTGATCAATCATCTATATTAGTTAGATTGTCAGTGAGATTCATAGCATAACTTAAAAGGGGAAATAAACACAAAATTCTAAGTTATGGTCCTAGTTGAAAAAGAAATTGGGCAATGTTGTAGAATTTGAACAAAGTGCATATTGTGAGTTTTGAATATAGCAGAGTAATTTGTTTGACCCAACAACCTTATAACACTTGATGTTGGATAGAGATATTTTATGTGTATATTACCAATAACATTCCGGTACCTCCAAATCCTCTCCTGCTCTCACTTTCCTCTAAGAGACCTATGTGCCTCAGCGACTGATTCTCTCCAGATGTGTGCCCTGGGGATGTTCTTTATGACTGAAAAGAACATAGTTACAATTATACTAGCTTTTCACATTCAGGTGACACATCCTCTTAGCACTGGACTCTAGGGATCCCATAGCTTGTTTCAATCACCCTAAATTCATAATTAATAAGAGGAACTCTAAGACAAGGAAAGCATTTTCATGCATTAACTACATCCTTTGAGAAGTTTCCTGGTAAGTGCATAGCCAGTTATGCCTATTTGCCTCTTGTCCATCTCTGTGGGTCACACAGCCCATCACATGCTCCATGTGCTTGGAAAGTGAACAAACCCCTTTCCTCCTCTCCATCCTGCTATTTCACTGCACATCTAATTGTCAAGAATTCCAGAAATGAGTAAATATCATGGTGGTGGAAATATTATGTCCAAATATCTATGACTGGGGAGTTGGCTCAATGGATATATTGCTTTCTGGCAACGTCTCCCAGCCTGAGCTGAATTCTTCTGTACCCATTTAAAGTCATGTGCACAAAGTAGCTCATGCATGTGCAGTTTGTTTGCAATAGTTAGAGGACCTGGCTCACCCATTCTTTCTCTGTCTCTCTGTGTTACTATCTATCTTTCTCTCTCTCTGTCCATTGGGACTTCTTTCCTTGCAACAAAATAATATTTATAAAATATGTATGTATCTGTTAATATTCCTAATGAGAAATTAAAAGTAAGCAGTGGTCTACAATATGTTCTTAACAAACTATCACTATGATATGATTGGTGTTGTATTTTTTTTACATAAAATAAGGTGGACTATGATTGATAATTCAAAATTTTCTGATATTTATATGCAGCTTCCTATGCTTTCAGAAGAAAAACAGAACATTTTTACTATAAAGACTTCTTGTATATAAATATACCATCATTCATGAAAATAATTGTATATGCTTCTATTTTTTACATTTGCATAATTACATCAAGTGACACATTTATTTTTATAGTACTGTGATTCATTGAGACATTGTATGTGCATGTACTGAATATGACAGCACATATCCATAACTGCTTCTTCTTACCCTGTGTTTCTTCTCTGTCTCTATTGTCCCCTTACTTTGGCTTCATGGAACTTCTACAGCTATCTGACTACATAGTATTAATATCCCATTTTCAGTATTCAGGAAGAAACTTGAAAACCTGTGCTTTTGTGTGGCTCACTGATTTAGCCTCTGAAGTCCTGACTCAATCTCCCTGCATAAGACAGTAATTGATTCCTATTCATTTCCAAAGAGTAAATTTAAGTACATGCAGTATATTTTATTCAGTCATTCACGTATACATATGTACAAATGCATACTGCTTTACCCTAATATTTTGAACAGTGCAAGAATAAACCATGAGCATGCAAGTGCTTTTGATGTGTGCTGACTTTGTTTACAATGTGTTTATACTCAGTAGTGACAAATTGCCTCTAATATTCTGTTTTTACTTTATTGGGAGTCACAATGTAGTTGCTGACAGTGACATGAAGTAATTGCACAAAAACTTATAAGAGTTAACTTTTTTCTGCATTTTCTCACTAGTGTTTTTTGATTGTCATGTGAACACTGCACTCAGATTCCCTGCAGTGAGAGAGAGAGAAAGGGAATGATAAAGAGGCAGGCAAAGATGGGGAGGGAGAAAATGGGTGTCCCAGGACCTCCAGCCACTTCAAGGGAACTCCAGATGCAATCACCAACCTGTGCATCTGGCTTACCTGGGTACTGGGGAACAGAAGCTGGGTCTTTGACTTTTCGTGCAGCTGCCTTAACCACTAAGCCATCTACCTAGCCCCTTGATTATTTTTATTAGCATATTATTGTATTTCTCTTAAAATCTATCTCCTCCTTTGATTATCTACTTATTAATTTGTTTGTCTCTTTTGTGGCAAATAATTGGTAGTTTGCTTTTTCTACAGCTTCCTACCTTTGCAAGGTGGTTAAGAAGAAAAAAATCTCTCTCCATCCTGTCTCTTTACTGTATTCAATGTTTATAATGCTATGCAGAAGTTTTTACATAAGCCATTCACATGTGAACTATTTCAACTACATATACAGCAATATTGGGTGGACCAACATGTAATATGTTCTCCATGATTTTCACTAGTAGTGGCATAAATTCAGAGATATATTAAGGCTTCCACATACACATAACTGATTTCTGTTTGGGAAAAGGGATATGTATCAGTTTTTAGTCTTGTCCAAGTCGTTATCCAGTCTTCAGAGTTCTACTTCTTGAAGAGGCTGCTCTAGTTGAAAGTATGCTTTGGCATGTGATTGATATTCCAACATTTGTTTATAACTTCTTTGTCATGTTTATTGTTATGTTATGTAAGAAATACTATGAGTTCCTTTAATTATCTTCATGTAAGTGAAAGTATATACACTTATTTTAGTGAAAGAGTTTAGAGTGTAAAAATAATCACACCTCATAATTTGCCTAGCAAATAGAGTCAAGAATATATCTACTTGTATACTTGTTATAAGTTTAAATTTTTTATATTAGTGGATTTTAATTCTAGTTCCCATTCAAAATAAATTTTATGTGGATACAGGGGATTGAATTTTTGTTCTCATGAATGCAAGGTGAGCACCTTACTAGCTGAGCTATCTTTATGGCCCCAAATCTATTTCTTATTTTAGAAAATTATAATCACATGAACATTCCAGGAAATTTTATTACATAATCTTTGACTGAATTTATTTTCATGGCTTTTTCCTACACAAATGCATCAACACTATACCACTGCATAAACATAATATGCAGAGATGGTTAAAGACAGGAATTGGTGATGCCTCCAGACATATTTATTTTGCTGAGGATATGCTTGGATATCCGAGGCCTTCTGCATTTGCATATGAATTTTGAGTTCAATTTTTTTTTTAATCTCTGTGAAGAACAATGTTGGGATTTTGATTGGATTTGTATTAAACCTGTATATTGCCTTTGGTAGGATTGCCATTGTTACAATGTTAATTCTGCCTATCCATTAACATAGGTGGTCTTTCCATTTTCTCAAGTCCTCCTCAATTTCTTTTTCAAATGTTTTTATGTTTTCATTGTATAGATTTTTCACTTCCTTGGTTAATGTTATACCAAGTTATTTTATTTTATTTATTTATTTATTGCTATTGAAAATGGGATGATGTCACATATTTCTCTCTCTGTATCTTTGTCATTTGCATATAGGAAGGGTGCTGATTTTTGTGCATTGATTTTGTATCCTTCAGGAGCTTTGGGATGGAGGCTCTCAGGTCTCCTACATATAGAATCATGTCATCTGTGAATAGAGAAACTTAACTTCTTCCTTTCCAAATCGTATCCCTTTTATTTCTTTCTTCTGTCTTATTGCTTGAGCTAGGACTTCCAGTACTGTATTGAAGAGCAGAGGTGAGAGTGGACACCCCTGTCTTGTTCCTGATCTCAATGAGAATTCCTCCAGTCTCTCCCATTAAGTGTTATTTAGGCTTTAGGAAATTTATATATAGCCTTTATTATGTTAAGATGTAAACTGACCATGCCAATTCTCTCCAATGTTTTGATCGTGAAATGATGTTGTACTTTATCAAAGGCCTTTTCTGCATCTATCAAAATGATAAGGTATATTACAAAGCCATAGTGATAAAAAACAGCATGGTACTGGCATAACACAGGCATATAGATCAATGGAATAGAATCAAGAACCCACACTTTGGGCCAAGCAACTACAGCTATTTGATATTTGACAAAGGCCCTAAAAACATAGGCTGGAAAAAAGACAGCACCTTTCAACAAATGGATAAACATATGCAGGAAATTGAAACTTGATCAACACATGTCACCATGCAAAACACTCACAGACAAACATACAATAAGCAAAGCCAATAGTTTGCTCAAAGAACGTGAGAAAATATTTGCTTAATATCCAACTGACAGAGGCCCAATCTCTAGAATCTACAAAGAACTCAAAAACCTAAAAAATAAAAAGTCTGACAAACCACTCACAAAATGGAGCAAAGAACTGGACAGGCAGTTCTCAGAAGAAGAAATACAAATAGTAAACCCATACTTAAGAAAATGTTCATCATCCCTAGACATCAAGTAAATGTAAATAAAAACAACAATGAGATTCCACTTTAACCCAGTGAAAGAATATTAAACATCAAAAAGCCAAATGAAAATAAATGCTGGTGAGGATATGGGTAAATAGGAACACTCATCCACTATTGGTGGAATTGTAAGATGGTGCAACCACTTTGGTAAACAATATGGTAACTCCTAAAAATGTAACTATAGAGTTACCAACAGACCCCATTATTGCCTTACTGGGCATGTGCCCTAAAATCCCCACACCTCAGTCCAGAGAGATTTTCTCAACCATGTTTATAGCTGCTCAACTTGTAATAGCTAAGAGATAAAATCCACACAGAAGTCCATCATTAGATGAATGGATAACTAAGATGTGGTATATCTACATGATAGAATTCTATACAGCAGTAAGGGGAAAAATATGACATAATGAAATTTGAAGAAAGATGGTTGAATCTGAAATAGATTGTTGTCAGTGAACTCAGCCAATCATAGAAAGATAATTGCCATATAGTTTCACTCATCTACAGCTCATAATCTGAATCTACCCAAGATGCCAGCATACCTAGCAAGCATCTCGAGGACCAGACAATAGGGTGGGTAGGGAGGGAGGGTAGGTTAAGGGTGGAGGTGAGGGACACAAATATGGACCCAAACTACAATGGCACCATAAAATTCTACATCCTAAAAGACAGACCAGATGGTTGAACCTTCATCACGCCCTTAGAAGGAACACCTGCCTGAGTCACAAAGCCCTGGAAAGGGTAAAATGAAGACTGACCTTAATCTTCTTTTTCTTTTTCTGTTTCTCTCTCTCTCTCTCTCTCTCTCTCTCTCTGTCACTCTCTCTCTCTTACTCTCTTTGCCCCTCTTCTCTCTCTCACTGGCTAGAAACCGGAAGAGAGGCATTCCCCATACAGTTAGCACATCTAGTGGCAGAAGGAGCTACACAAGCGAGCAGGCAACATGACCAGTATCTGTCCAAGCAACTCATGCTCTAACCTACTCAGCAGCAAATAACCTGATGTGATGCCCACACAAGTGCAATAGTGGCTCACAGTCAGGGTGGGAAGCCAAGTGTTCTATATTTGGCTAGCTGATTAGCTCAGTGGAACACAACTCAAAACATGAGCTGAAAAACAAGTCAGAACCATATCCCAAATGAGCCCCGTCTCCATTACCAACCTTCCACCAATCATGGGCTTGAAGAGAGCTATAACCTATTAAATTCTCTCTTAAAAAATGATGGTTATCCCGTTTATCTTGTGCTAACTTTACTCTCCATAAGAGAATCTGCTTCTCTTTTTTAAATACACACAGATCCTAAGGAGATAACCACCCCATCATACTTCAAAAGGGCCCCAGCTGAAACTAAGAATAATTGGAGAAACAAGCACGAGTGCTATTTCTTCATGAACCAAGTATGAGAAAAGGGTCAAGGAGATAGACACAGAGAACAGTCAACTCTTATAAAACCAGAAATCCAGAGACAAAGTGGCTCACAAGACCTCATCACTGAAGCAGACGTAAAATGAAACCAAAATGTCTCAGGGAAATTTGTGGAAGAGGGAGGCAGAAGTAGGAGGAACACTGTGTGTTTGAGGCCACCCTGAAATTACATAGTGAATTCCAGGTCAGCCTGGGCTAGAGTGAGACCTTACCTCAAAAAACCAAAACCAAGCCAAGACAAACAAACAAAAAAAAAAAATCAACTAAAAGAGCCTAAAACAGCACACACTTCAATGTATGTAAAATTTAATATCCTTCCACTTTGTAATTTTCTCCATCAAACAATTGTCTCTTACTCTTAAATTCAGCTTTGCTCAAATTTCTTGCACATGTGTAGACTTCAGCCAGCTTTCTACCATAATATCACACAAAGTACTTCTAGCCCAAAAACATTCTCTTTTCACTCTTACATGTCAAATGACAAGCTTTCCCAGTTTAAGCTTCATTCTGCATTTAGGCTTTTCAAACATTTACTAGAATAGCCTACCAAGCAATATTTCTATCACTGCTTCTGTAGTCCAAGCTCCATATCCTTCCATCTTCCTCCAGCAAACCAGTTGTAAAAGGCCAAGAGCCACATAGTGTGGTTTATTGCAGCAATAGCTTCAATTCTCATTACCAATTTTTAGTAGCAGTTAACTTCTGCTTGCTGGAGCAAAATGCCCCAAAGAAGCAGACTATGAGAGTAAAGGGATTATTTCAGCCCACTGAAATGTAAGAGAAATCATAAGGGGAAATTCCATCACAGTGTGGGACACATACCAAGAATTGACAGAATGGAGTCACATCTTTTCCTATCAGGTGGAAGAAGCAGTAAGAGTAAGTTAGGTTTTAGTGTCAAGAGGGTGGACTATAAAAGCCAGTACCACCCAGAGAGACACACCTCCCCCATAAAAGCTCTACTTGTCAATGGTTACAAGAGCTAGGGATTGAGTCTAAGACTTAATCATAAACACATGGGGATATAGAGAACATTTAACATTCATACCATCAGAACAATTAGAATAAACTTATTTACAATTATTATACTCTTATGAAATTTCAAATATTAGCTTCTGAAGATGTCATGTTCACCCAACCTCAAAATACAAGGAACATGTACAGCAAGAGAAGTTCAGAGAGAATATCATTTGGTACATAATGTTCAGTGTGCTTGATATGAAACTTGTGATTGACACCTCATCCATACTGATGATTGTGCTCCCCTTTCAGATTGCCAATCAGAAGGTTCCACCATGTTCTGGCATTGATTTTTGCCTTAAAGTATGTTAACCATAACTCCCAGCTACTACACAATGCATCACTGAAATTGCATTCCATTTCTAAGATTTGTCAGAGTTCTTCATTTTATGCTGGTGAAGATAAACTTCCACATGAAGTGAGGGATTCTCCCAACTATATGTGTGAGCAGAAAGCATGTCAGATAGCACTTACAGGACCCTCATGGGCAGGAGCTGCCAGACTAGCACCACTTGCAGCTCTATGTAAGGCCACAGGTGAGTCTATGTCAATAGGGGGAGTTGAAACCAAGTCTCTTAGTGGCATTCTCAAGTAACTAAGCAAGTGATTTATGCGTATGTTTATCATGATTTTAACTGAAATAGTACATACTCATTTAGTGGGCTATTTACACTCACCTGCTTGAAACAGAAAAGAACAGAGTAAGAAAAACATGCAATTCTCAAGACAGATCACTAGTGAGTATTTTGCTATAAGGGTCTGGAAATTAACTTATGACTGTAGGGACAAAAATGAACAAGTTTCTTCTATTTCCTGCTGGTTTACAACATAAGTCAGAAGTTACCTTGCCTGATGCAATCTTCCTTTGGTTGATTACAATGTTCTGTTTCCTTTAGATTTCCTAAGGACCATTTCATACTATACTTAGTGACTGGGAGAAGTTTCCTTATTTTATCAGGTGGCCCCCAAGGATGCAAACCTGCCACTTGCCATGGTATCCTTAATGCATCATTTCAGATGGGCATGGGTAGAACTGGTTATATCAGATGATGACCAAGGCTTTCAATTTCTATCCAACTTGAGAGCAGAAATGAAAAGATATGGTATTTGTTTAGCCAATATTTAGCCAATATGATCCCAGCAAACATAAATATGTACTTGATAATGATTAAATTGTTGATTAGTACAATCTTCTCATCCTCAGCAAATGTTGTTGTCATTTATAACAACATAAATACCATTCTGGAAGTGGGCTTTTTAAAATGGAAATGTTTAGACACATGGAGTTCTGGGTTACCACCTCACAGTGGGATCTCATGCCATGTAAGGTAGAGCTGATCCCTGACTCATTGAGTTGGTCTTCTCTGTTCTTACACCCCACCATGGTGACATATTTAGTTTAAAAACTTTTATCCAGACAATGAACTTCTCCAAACAGACAGAAAACTTTAATTCTGTAAAATCAAAGTGGATGAGTTTTAATTGTTCTCTCTACAAATCATACTATGAAACACTGAACAACTATTATTCCAATCCTTCACTGGAGTGGTTTTCTAGGCACAGATTTGACATGGCCATGGATGAAGAGTGTTACAACATCTACAATGCTGTGTATGCTGTGGCCCATGCCTTCCATGAAATGATTCTTCAACAAGTCGATTCTCATAGGATAGGAAATGAGTTTATAAAAAGTGGTTCATGCACTCAGTTACAGTGTCTTAAAGTCAATGGTACTTACATGCAATAAAGTGACATCCTCCAAGTTGTCAAGATATGCTCAAGCCTATTTGGATAGGACTTTTTTCTCAGTTATAAAGCTTTCTGTGTTTTGCCACCTCCAAACAAGTAAATGTGCAAGTGTGCATATATCATGAAGAAGACTTTGAGTCAGGTGTGGTGACAGACTCCTATAATCTCAACACTAGGGAAGCTAAGATAGAATTTTGACCATGGATTTGAGGCATGGCTGGTCTAGAAAGAATAGTTCTAGTTATTATTGAGTAGTGAGAAACACTGACCCAAAATACAGGGAAAAAAAAAAATTAGTGGAAGCAACGAAATATTTAGTGAACCTCAATGATTTTAAAGAAAGATGACCTAAGATGGTAGTGTAGGTACCACGCAAAAGCAGCCTGGGGGGGGGGAGACCAAAAAATCTCAGCAAAATACACACTTTTACTAAAAAGTGAGATGTATAGGAAATAGAAGCAGCAGTGGAGAAGTAGAAGAGATCCAGAGCTTCTAGAGCCCGCATAGGCTGGCAAAAGTGGCCCCAGAAGTTCTGCCAACCTCGGTGGCAGCAGCGCACCAGAAAGCCACCAGGCTCGGCTCCAGCCACAGGAAAAGCCAGGTGCGGGAACTTCCCCTCACACCAGTGCTCTCCGCAACTCAGGAAACGTGAAGGGAGAGCAGCAGTGAGCAACAGAGGAGCAGACCACGAGGTAGAAGAACACGTGGAACAGCAAGAGAACCTGAGCAGCTAGGGCTCCCTCCCCTCCCCCACTGCCTGAGCCCAGCTCCAGCGAACAGAGGAGCATCCAGGGACTCAGCCAGACCAACTTGGGCTGACAGCGGGACCCAAGCAGGAACAGAGACCAGGAGCAACATCAGTGCCTCCGGCACCGATAACAGCAGCCGCAGCAGCAGCAGACCCAGGAGCGGCAGCAGCGGCAGACCCAACAGCAGCAGCAGCAGCAGACCCAGCAGCAGCATGAGTGGCAGCAGCAGCAGTGGACCCCACAGCAGCAGCATCAGCAGCAGCAGCAGCAGCAGTGGCTCCAGAAGTGACAGCTACAGCAGCAGCAGTAGCAGAGGGAGCAGCAGTGGTGGGCCCAGCAGCAGAGCTTCAGCTGCTGACAGACCAAGCAGAGGCACCTTTAGCAGCAGCAGTTCCAGCAGCAGGGGTGCTGATCTGCAGGGCCACAGTTGCCAGGCTCAGTTTGCCCCACAGGAAAAGCCACTGCACAGCCCCAGAAATAAGAACAGCAGCCCGACGACCCAGGTAGCAACTTGACTGAGACCAAAATCATCCAAGGTAACTGGGATTCCACCAGGGAAGGGTCTCACTTGGTCACAAGCTGACTTGGATCCTTCAACAGACCAGAAATCTTAACCTCTATGTTGATAGAGGATCTGGTTGTTATAATAACTACTCTGGCATACATACTTAGGGCTGTTGTTGATAGAATGGGTACAGTGTTTAGTTAACTTTTAGAATCTACCTGTATTTTATTCCACTCAGCCTACTTGAATACTCCCATAGCAGGGAAACTCAAGCCCTAGGAGCAACTTTGTAGATACTCTGAGAGTCTTAAGAGCCACACCTAACACCTTAAACTCCTACCCTGAATATATATAACATCAAATCATTTGATACAGCTAAGAATACCCAGCTAGCTAGAAAATCCAAGCATTAATTTAATCCAAGATGCAAAAATATATATATTATAACACAAGAAACACTAAAAAGCAAGATGATATAAATCCACCTAAAAGTATTAATGCATCAGAAATGACCTCCAGTGAGAACCAGTTAGAGGAAATGCCTGAGAAAGATTTCAAAAGAATGATTGTAAATATATTCAAAGAAGTCAGAGAACAAATCAAAGGAGTCAAAGAGGAACTTAAAGAGGAAATCAAAGGAATCAAAGAAGATGCAGGACACCAATTTCATGAAATAAAGAAGACAATACAAGAAATAAATAAGGAAATAGAAATAGTAAAGAAAAACCAGTCAGAATTACGAGCAATGTAGAACACAGTTAATGAAATAAAAATCTCTGTAGAAAATGTCACCAGTGGAATGGATGAAGGAGAGGACAGAATATCTAAGCTAGAAGACCAGGTAGCAGATCTAATACAGGCCAACAAAAAGAAAGACAAACTTATAGAAAAGTATGAGGAGGAATTTCAAGATATTCAGGACACTATGAAAAGATCAAATATAAGAATTCAGGGCATAGTAGAAGGAGAAGATTTCCACTCCAAAGGCATAGTAAGCGTTTTCAACAAAATCATAGAAGAAAATTTCCCCCAAATTGGGAAAGAGGTGCCAATGCAGATACATGAAACCTTTTGAACTGCAGCCAGACAAAACCTGGAAAGAACATCTCCTCACCATATTATACTCAAACTTCCAAACACACATACCAAAGAAAAAATATTGAAAGCCATTAGAGAGAAAAATCAAGTTACCTGCAAAAGCAAGCCAATCAGGATTACAGCAGATTATTCAACACAAACTTTTAAAGCCAGAAGGGCTTGGAGTGATATATTCCAAGTTCTGAAAGATAACAGCTGTCAACCAAGGTTACTTTATCCTGCAAAGTTATCCATTCAAATAGATGGAGAAATCAGGACATTCCATGACAAAAGCAGGTTAAGGGAGTATTTGAAGACAAAACCAGCTCTACAGAAAATTCTAGATAGAATCCTCCATGCTGAAGAAAAGGAAAAGCACACATATAAGGATCCTAGAAAAAACAAGCAACACTCAAATACTAGTTAACACAAGAGATCACAGGTAGAACAGGAACCACAAAAAAAAAAAAAAAAAAAAAAAAGGCAAACATAAATACACACCTTTCAATAATATCTCTTAATATCAATGGCCTCAATGCCCCAATGAAAAGACATAGGTTTGCAGACTGGGTTGAAAAGCAGGATCCTACAATTTGTTGTCTCCAAGAAACTCACCTCTACAAAGAATAAACATTATCTTAGGGTGAAAGGTTGGAAGACGGTGTTTCAAGCAAACGGGCCTAGAAAACAGGCAGGGGTTGCTATCCTAATATCTGACAAGGTAGGCTTTAGTCCAACGTTAGTCAAGAAAGACAAGGAAGGTCACTTTATATTGATTAAGGGCACACTCCAACAGAAGGACATTACAATCCTAAACATATATGCACCTAACATGGGGGCTCCCAAATTCATCAAACAAACACAATTAGAACTAAGATCACAGATAACACCAAACACAGTTGTAGTAGGTGACTTTAACACCCCATCTCATCAATTGACAGGTAATCCCAGGAAAAAATAAACAGAGAGGCATCTGGACTAAATGAGGTCATAGAAGGAATGGACCTAACAGATATATACAGGACATTTCATCCAAAGGCTGCAGAATATACATTCTTTTCAACAGCACATGGAACATTCTCTAAAATAGACCAGATATTAGGACACAAAGCAAATCTTAACAAATTCAGGAAAATTGAAATAATTCCTTGCATTCTATCTGACCACAATGAAATTAAACTACAAATCAGTAGCAAAAAAGGCTACAGAGCATACACAAAATCGTGAAAACTAAACAATACACTACTAAATGATGAATGGGTCAATGAAGAAATCAAGAAGGAAATCAAAAACTTTATAGAGTCATACGATAATGAGAACACAACATATCAAAATCTCTGTGACACAATGAAGGCAGTTCTAAGAGGTAAATATTATAGCCTTAAGTGCCTATATTAAGAAATTAGAAAGGTCGCAAGTAAATGACCTAATGCTTCACCTTAAAGCCTTGGAAAAAGAAGAACAAGGCAAACCAAAAATCAGTAGGGGGGAATAAATAATAAAGATTAGGGCAGAAATTAATGAAATAGAAACAACAATAGCTAAAAAATCCAAAGAATTAATGAAACAAAGAGTTGGTTCTTTGAAAGGATAAACAAGATTGATAAACCCTTAGCAAATCTGACCAAAATAAAGAGAGAAGAGACACAAATTAGTAAAATCAAAGATGAACAAGGTAACATCACAACAGATTCCAGAGAAATTCACAAAATCATAGGGACATACTATAAAAGCATATATCCACAAAGCATGAAAATCTGAAAGAAATGGATGATTTCTTTGATTTATATGACCTACCTAAATTAAATCAAAATGAGATCAATCCCTTAAATAGACCTATACCAAACATGGAGATCCAAACAGTTATCAATAATCTCCCAATTTAAAAAAGCCCAGGCCCAGATGGATTCACAGCTAAATTTTACCAGACCTTTAAGAAAGAGCTAACACCATTGCTTCTTAAGCTTTTCCAGAAAATCGAAAAGGAAGGAATTCTACAAAACTCCTTCTATGAGGCCAGCATCACCCTGATACCAAAACCAGGCAAAGATAGAACAAAAGAAGAAAATTACAGACCAATCTCCCCCATGAACATACATGCAAAAATTCTCAACAAAATATTGGCAAACAGAATACAAGAGTATATCAAAAAGATATTCACCCTGCCCAAGTAGGCTTTATCCCAGAGATGCAGGGATGCTTGAACATACGCAAATCTATAAGTGTAACACATTGTATAAATGGATTGGAGGACAAAACTCACATGATCATCTCATTGGACACAGAGAAAGCATTTGACAAAATCCAACACCCCTTCATGATAAAAGTTCTACAGAGACTGGGAATAGAAGGAACATATCTCAATATAATAAAAGCTATTTATGACAAGCCTACAGCCAACATATTACTAAATGGGGAAAACTGGAAGCTTTTCCACTAAAATCAGAACAAGACAAGGGTGCCAATGTCCCCACTTTTATTTAATATAGTTCTGGAAGTCTTAGCCATAGCAATAAGGCAAGAGACACACATAAAAGGGATAGAAATTGGAAAGGAAGAAATCAAGTTATCATTATTTGCAGATGACATGATTCTATACAAAGGACCCTAAAAACTCTACTAGCAAAATGTTAGACCTGATCAAAACCTACAGCAATGTAGCAGGATACAAAATAAATACACAGAAATCAGTAGCCTTCATATATGCTAACAGCAAACACACAGAGGATGAAATCAGAGAATCACTCCCATTCACAATTGATTCAAAAAAAAAAATAAAAATAAAGTACCTTGGA
The DNA here is from genome assembly GCF_020740685.1 of Jaculus jaculus. NCBI lineage: Eukaryota > Metazoa > Chordata > Mammalia > Rodentia > Dipodidae > Jaculus > Jaculus jaculus. The sequence continues at coordinate 40,214,037 of NC_059116.1, read as the reverse complement.
ATAAACCTAACCAAGGAAGTAAAGGATCTCTACAATGAGAACTTTAAAACAGTCAAGCGAGAAATTGCAGAAGATATTAGAATGTGAAGAAACATCCCCTGTTCCTGGATTGGAAGAACAAATATTGTGAAAATGGCAATCTTACCAAAAGCAATCTACACATTTAATGCAATCCCCATAAAAATTCCAAAGACATTCTTCATGGAAATAGAAAAAACAATCCAAAAATTCATTGGGAATCACAAAAAACCTCCAATATCTAAAATAATACTGAGCAACAAAAATAAGGCTGGTGGTATCACCATCCCTGATTTTAACCTAAACTACAGAGCCATAGTAACAAAAACAGTGTGGTACTACTGGCCCAAAAACAGACATGTAGATCAGTGGAACAGAATAGAGGACCCAGATGTAAGCCCAAGTAGCTATAGCCACCTGATATTCGATAAAAATGCCCAAAATACTCATTGGAGAAAAGACAGCCTCTTCAGCAAATGGTGTTGGGAAAACTGGATATATATCTGCAGAAGGATGAAAATAGATTCTTCTCTCTCTCCATGTACAAGAATTAAGTCCAAATGGATTAAAGACCTTAACATCAGACCTGAAACTCTGAAACTGCTAGAGGAAAAAGTAGGGGAAACCCTTCAACATGTTGGTCTTGGCAAAGACTTTCTGAATACAACCCCAATTGCTCAGGCAATAAAACCACAGATTAATCACTTTACCTCATGAAATTACAAAGATTTTGTTCTGCAAAGGACACAGTGAAAAAAGCAAAGAGGCAACCTACAGAATGGGAAAAAAATCTTCACCAGCTATATATCTGATAGTGGATTAATATCTAGGTTATACAAAGAACTCAAAAAGTTAAATAATAAGGAATCAAACAAGCCAATCAAAAAATGGGATATGGAGCTAAATAGAGCATTCTCAAAGGACGAAATACGAATGGCATATAAGCATCTAAAAAAAAATGTTCTACATCACTAGTCATCAGGGAAATGCAGATTAAAACTACATTGAGGGCTGGAGAGATGGCTTAGCGGTTAAGCGCTTGCCTATGAAGCCTAAGGACCCCGGTTCGAGGCTCGGTTCCCCAGGTCCCACGTTAGCCAGATGCACAAGGGGGCGCAAGCATTTGGAGTTCGTTTGCAGTGGCTAGAAACCCTGGCGCGCCCATCCTCTCTCTCTCCCTCTATCTGTCTTTCTCCTTGTGTCTGTCACTCTCAAATAAATAAATAAATAAATAATGAACAAAAAATATATTTAAAAAAAAAAAACTACATTGAGATTCCATCTCACTCCTGTCAGATTGGCTACCATCATGAAAACAAATGATCATAAATGTTGGCAGGAATCTGGAAAAAGAGGAACCCTTGTACACTGCTGGTGGGAATGAAATCTGGTCCAGCCATTGTGGAAATGAGTGTGCAGGTTCCTAGATCAGCTAAAGATTGATCTACCATATGACTCAGCTATAGCACTCCTAGGCATATATCCAAAGGACTCATCTCATTTCCTTAGAAGTACATGCTCAACCATGTTTATTGCTGCTCAACTTATAATAGCTGGGAAATGGAACCAGCCTAAATGTCCCTCAACTGATGAGTGGATACTGAAGATGTGGTACATTTATACAATGGAGTTCTGCTCCGCAGTGAAGAAAAATGAAGTTATGAAATTTGCAGAAAAATGGATGGACCTGGAAAGGATTATACTAAGTTAGGTAACCCAGGCCCAGAAAGCCAAGCGCCACATGTTCTCTCTCATATGTGGATACTAGCTACAGATTATTGGGCTTCTGCATGAAAATGAAAATACTTAGTAGCAGAGGCCAATAAGTTAAAAAGGAGACATAAAGGGAAGAGAAAAGGAAGGGAGGAGGGTACTTAATAGGTTGATATTGTATATATGTAAGTACAATGATTGTGATGAGCAGGTAATATGATGGGGAATGGGATTTCAAAGGGGAAAGTGTGTGTGGGGGGGAGGGAATTACCATGGGATTTTTTTTTATAATCATGGAAAATGCTAATAAAAATTTTTAAAAAAAGAAAGATGACCTGAATATAATGCTTAGTTTTGTGGGGAGGGGGACATTGTGGTACGGACTCACTCTATCCTAGGCTGACGTGAAATTCACTTTGTTGTCTCAGGATGGCCACAACATATAGTGATCCTCCTACCATTGCCTCCCAGGTGCTAGGGTTAAAGATTTGCACTACCAGGCTTGACAACATTTTCTTTATTTGAAATATAAAGACTGATTTTATCATATAATCTATAAACGCAGAGCTGATGATCACATGCTCCTGATGTAACAAGAATATGTTTTGTGGTTGTTGTTGTTGTTTGTTTATGGAAGGGTCTCACTCTAGCCCATGCTGATCTAGAAATCACTCAAAAACTCTAGGCTGGCCTGAAACTCATAATGATCCTTCTAATTCAGCCTCCCAAAATGAGGGGGGTTATGGTTTCAGAAAAGTCCTTGAACTGCACAGCCTTGGTTCATATCTACTTTTAACCAATGAATTGAATAAAATAAATCTGAGAAGAATAATTATTAAATTATTATGTTTATTTAAGAAAGTACAGAAACAAGAGAAGGAAAATGACTACATGCATATAGCTTGACAGGCCACATGATAGGCCTGAGAAAACCACAGAGAATTCAGGCAGGAAAGTACAAAGAGCTCTTGCCATGTGGGCAAAGAGCCAACATGGAAAGTTGGGGTTAGGGATTCTTTACTCAGCTCAGCCCAGCTATGGCAACCCAAGGAGAAATTCAACATAAGTGATGAATGGACCACCAAGAAAAGAGGAGGTTTGTCCCCCTCACATACATCTGTTTAAAACCTTTCAATTGTGGTCCTTACCTTCTGGCTCAGGTGAGCCAGAGAGACAGCAGTTGGTCTGGGCTATGAGCTGTCTGAGGAAGAGGCTAGCCATAACACCAAGTTCTGGGAGCTGAACTTGATCAACCACAATGTTAGGACTACATTCAAATCCTAGGAGAGACTTCCATACCAGGAGGGGACCAGGTTGTGTGTAGAAAAACAGATCTAGGGAAAACGTAAGTAATCAGATCATCCTTTGATCTCTAGCAAAGTGGAAACTGCAAGGATAGTCCCAAAGACATTCCTGCTTCTTACCTTAGGGGCCCAGTTACCCTAGTTGCCTAACAAAGCTACCTGACTCTCTCCATAAATGGCATAAAGTAGTTACTCCAAAACTAAACATGTTCCCAACCTCATTTTCACATTTGAGGTTCTAAAAGCAACCAAAGAGGACATTAATATTGATATTGTGCATAGTTTACCTATTATCTCATTAGCAATTGTTTTACATTTTTTGTAAGATAAACTAATATTAATTTTTTTTTTCATTTTCAAGGTAGAGTTTCACTCTAGTCCCAGCTGATATAGAATTTATAATGTAATCGCAGGGTGGCCTTCAACTCCCAGTGATCCTTCTACTTTAGCTTCCTGAGAGCTGGGAATGAAGTCATGTACCACCACACCCAGCTAACAAACTAATACAAAACCATAATGTTCTTTTTAAATGATGTGTGTCTGTCATGTATTTTACCAGTTGGTTTTTAGCAGTGAATGTGCATTGTAGGGAAGAACTATAAAACAAAGGGCATTACCTACATCATGCATGCAGTCATGGCATGTGGGCCTTTCCAATCATGGAATGATGTGTATCTTTTAGGTACATGCTTTTCTGAAGAACATGCACTTTATTAGTCCTATTGGAGATGTAGTGAATATGAACCAGAAAGGACAAGAAAATGATGAGTATGACATCCTCAACGTTTGGAATTTCCCCCTGGTATTGATCTGAAGATGAAAATAGGACAGTTTTCCCCACATTTTCAACATGGTGAGCAGTTGTGTTTATTTGAAGACATGGCACATTGGGCCACAGGAAGTAGACAGGTGGGTTTTCCTGCTGTAGTGATTTACACTAGACATTAATAAACATGCTCATGTGTAATGTGTGTCTCCTCATCATACATTGGTTTACATATATACTTTATTTTCAAATATTTGCCAAAAACTATAATTTTCATGAATTTGTTTCCATATGTTTCTATAAAGACATTATAAAATATAACAAAATTAGTATGAACATCAAGCACTATAAATAAATTTTTCATCATCCAATCTGCTAAAATTGTCTGGTTTGAGAGGAGTATCTCAGATTTCTTTCCCTGACGCATGTCTGAATTCCTCAGATACTGCCTTCAGTGTGCAGTGTGCCGTGCCGTCCAGGGTTCAGGAAATCCCGTCAGGAGGGACAAGCAGCCTGCTGTTTCTATTGCTATCAGTGCCCAAAAAATGAGATCTCCAATGAGACAGGTAACTGCATGCGAGAAAAAAAAAAAAAAAAACAAAAAACTTATATCAGATTGATTATCTTCTATAACACACGTCAGAATTTCAAAGATTCAGGAAGGAAATTTGAAGAGAAGAAAATCAGCCAGGCATGGTGGCACACATGTTTAATCACAGCACTTGGGAGGCAGATACAGGAGAATCTCTGTGAGTTAGAGGCCACCTGGAGACTACATAGTGAATTCCAGGTCAGCCTGAGCTAGAGTGAAACCACATTTTGTTAAAACAACATAAAAAAAAAAAACTTCTTAATCATGTTTACTAAATATGTAGGCATTTGTAAACATTTAGAAAGTATACCATCATATTATATACCATATATGTGAATGAGAGTAATATACTTTCACACACTTTTAAGGGGCTAAATTATTGAAGTACAGAAAAACCACACAAGGTATTACTTCAACATATTATCCTCATTAAACTGATTCTATATCAATTGCTGAGACCATTTTCTGAAGAAAACCATTTTAAGTACTAAACATTATGTACCTCCAGAGTGAAAATGCACACATGTAATTATTGTACCTATTTTTATTGGTTTTTAGTCTGCCCAAGGTCAGCTCCACACCTGAGTCCTCCACTTCCTTACCAATCCCATTTCCAGTAAGTTCCTGCCAAAGAGGAGAAGTACAGACTGTGTATTTGCACTGGCATGTACACAGTAGAGCATGACCATGGATGGGTGAAATTCCTGTTTGCTTTTAGTTCCAAAAGGAAGGGAGGGAGGGAAAATTACAGAGATAGAAATTGAATATGGGCCAATGAGAGACTGTTGTGAATGTGCACACACTGACCCATGGACTGATGTCAGTGTTTGAATCATCCAGGTTTGTGATGGGAGAGGAATTTGTAAACTGATCTTATGTGCTAGGGGAATTACTGGTGGAAATGATTATTAATACAATTAGAAATAGCTAAAAGTTTTAACTGTGAATTCTTTTCATTTTAACATATGTTTTTAAGTTTTTTATTATCAACCTTTGTAAATGAAGACAATTTTCCAAAATCCAAATTTCTTCATACCATTCTTCCCTTTCTCTTCCCAATTCTTCCTTCCACTGAAACCTTTGTTTTCCCAAGAAGACTGTCTTCTGTTTTAATGTCATTATTTATCCATCTTTTGTGCAGGTAGTGTCAGCCATTGTGTGGTAATAAATACCATGGCTAAATTTCATCAAACAGTGGTTGGAAAGATTGTTAGAGCCACAAGTTGGGATATTATGCACAGAGACATTGCATCTTCCCCATAACTGATAGCTGTCCCTACAATGCACAACCCACAATTACCATGGGGATGACCTGCATCCCCAATGAGGAGGGTCTCTTTGGGGGGGAGCAAGGATGAGGAAAAATATGGTACCAACATGTGCTGTTTACATACTAAGTATGTTTATGACTTATAAATAAAACAAAAGATTAAAAATAAATAAATAAATACATGGCAATTTAGTTTCTGGAAGACAGTATTGAAAGCACTCCTCCCTTCCTTGGGCTCTTATTTCCTTCCCACCACTTTTTCTGTTCTAGTTAGAGAGCATTTAGTTCTCACACAATACACATGCCACTATTGTACCAGTTGGTGTATTTTGTCTAGATAGCAAGGCATAAAACTTATGGTATCCACTACTGGTTAACACTGTTGATGCCTTTTTTGCCTAAAACAGGCTGCATAGCCAGAACATATTTTAAAGCTGTTCTAAGTGATTTGATCATGAACTTGGCATTGATATAGATACAATGTCAAAAATGGGAATGAGACAGGTAGGAACAATCTTTGAATGCCAGTGGATAATAACAGAAAAAAAGAATTAAAAATAATGCTCTATCATAAAGGAAATCATAAAATAACAGTTATTCAAATAATATAATCATGTTAAATACACAGTTCAAAAAGAATGACTAGCTATGCAATTTATTAGTGGCTAAACATTAGGTAACCAATGTTTTTGAATTTATACTCAAACAGCATCTTTTATGTGAGAGTAAACTGAAAATGTTGGTTGATATATTCTATATAAAATGATTGTGTACTTTCTAAATATTTACAAATGCCTACAAATTTAGTTAGCATGATGAAGAAACATAAAGAACATTTAGATAAGTGTAATCAAAGGCTATCTTTGGACTTAGTTGATGGCTTAGATGGTAAAATATTTGCCACCCAAACATCAACACTTGAGTTCAGATCTCCAGAACCAATAAACAGACAAGACTGGTGGCTAATCTGGAGAGGTGAAAATAGTAAAAACCTAGAATTTGGTGTTTATCTAGTCTAGTCCCAGTGTTGAGCTCCAGATAAAGTAATGTACCCCAACTCATGAATATGATGGACAGCAATTGAGAAGGCCACCCAGTGCTGAACTCCAGTGTCCAAATTTCTATACACACAAGTCCATGTACACACAGAAACATGTAAAACACACCTACATGTGTTTATACATGCATGCACACACACCACATATACACACAAGCACTCAATGAAAATAAATAAAGATATCTTCATCACTGTACATGTTAGGTCAGGACAAAATGGAGTTACAGCAGGAGGGTGACAGAGATAAGGAATGCATCATGCACATTCCTCAAGAAACCACCCACCATTATCCCTTCCTTGCCTAACAATGCCACAGGGCTAAGTTTCCCTCCTCTTTATCTCCCACCTGGTCAGTTCTGGTCTCACACCCTAAGGCTAGTGAAAAGAACAAGAGTTCTTCTCCCTTCCTCACCTTCCCCCACTAAAGAACTCTACACAGTGCACTTTCTGTAATCTCAAAGGTGACTGCTGAGCCACTCCTGGCAACTTCTGTTTTTCCCCTCATAAAAGCTTCCCTCTTTGCCTCAGAGTGGGCACCATGGTCTTGATTACTCCTGAACCTTACAATACATATTCAGTATAAAAAATATTCTCCAAATTTATCTTATGAATAAATAATTTAAAATTAATTATTGATATATGTCATAGCAAAATCTCCAATTTGCAGGTAGGAGTAATGACTTCCTTTTCACATGAAATGTGATCTTTATTCCTTGGGTATTTGCTTACTGATTTTTCTCATTCTACTTTCTAAGTAGGTCTTGAATAAATTACCAAGACAAAATATTATAGATGTAAAATTGAATAAAATGCATAGATACTATCCTTATCCTCTCAAGATTAATTTGGAAAACCGTTCTCCAAGATGATGTTGCGCAGGTTTGGTGATAATTATATCCTGGTATCCATTTATGTTCATAAATTACTATTACTTAGCAAGACAGATGTGTATTTGGATGTTTCCACTCAAAATACACAAAGTAAAGCTCCACCTGGGATCAGAGAGTAGACAGTAGCTTCCACACTAAAGTGGAATAATGCACAGTATATATGCTGTGCATTCAGTCTATCTATCTATCTATCTATATTTCAATTATATTTCAATTTTTTTCTGAGACAAAAATTCACTCTAGCTAAGACTGACATGTAAATCATTCTGTAGCTCTAGGCTGGCCTCATGCTCTCAGTGGTCTTCCAACCTCTGCCTTCCAAAGGAGTGATTTTATGTGTAAAGGCACCATACCAAGCAGTTAAGACTTACTATCACTCTGAATGTGTTGACACAAGGAATATTAAGATAGTTACATTATTTCATATATGTGAGATTAAGAGAAAATAGCAATGGTTTCTAGGTGTCTTTCACAATACATGTGAAATCAATTAATTTTCAGTCATATCTTCAGGATAATCTACTTATATTGCTGTCAGTGCCAGAAAAACATGAATACATTCTAACATGTTGCACATACTTATGTGAGATATCTGTGACACACAAGAAATGGAGCTGTACTGATGAGTCTTTGCTTTGTACCTCAGACATGGAGCAGTGTGTGAAGAGTCCAGGTGATCAGTATGCCAGTGTAGAACAAAACCATTGCCTGCAGAAATCTGTGATGTATCTGGCTTATGAAGACCCCTTGGGTGTGGCTTTGGCCTGCTAGGCCCTGGGCTTCTCAGCACTCACATGTCTTGCCTTGGAGTGTTTTGGAAGCACCAAGACACTCCCATCGTGAAGGCCAATAACCGCACCCTCAGCTACATCCTGCTCATCTCCCTCAACTGCTGTTTTCTCTGTTCCTTGCTCTACATTGGACGTCCCAGCACTGCCACCTGCATCCTGCAGCAGATCACATTTGGAGCTCCCTTCACTGTGGCCGTCTCCACTGTCTTGGCCATAACAGTTACTGTGGTCCTGGCCTTCAAGGTCACCACTCCAGGAAGAAGGATGAGGAGGCTGCTGGTATCAGAGGCACCTAATGTCATCATTCCCACCTGCACCCTGGTCCAAATTACTCTCTGTGCAGTGTGGCTAGGAACCTCTGCTCCCTTCATTGACACAGATGCACAATCTGAACATGGAGACATCATCATCATCATCATCATCTGCAACAAGGGCTCAGTCACTGCCTTCTAATGCGTCCTTGGATTCCTGGGATCTCTGGCCATAGTGAGCTGCACTGTGGCTTTCTTGGCCAGGAATCTGCCTGACACCTTCAACGAAGCCAAGTTCCTGACCTTCAGCATGCTGGTGTTCTGCAGTGTGTGGGTCACCTTCCTCCCTGTCTACCAAAGCAGCCAAGGGAAATTCATGGTGGCTGTGGAAGACTTTTCAGTCATGGCTTCCAGTGCTGGGCTATTGGGCTGCATTTTTGTCCCTAAATGCTACAGCTTCTGCCCATGTGGGAGGTGCAGCCCCATTGACCCTAATGGGCCAGGGGGTCATATTGATGTTCTGTGAAAACCCAGCTTAAGCTCTGGTTTATTTTTCTCTCACCCTTGTTTTGCTCTTTTCCTGTCTCCTTAAGAACTTAAAGCCTCTAGGACTTTCAGACATCTTGCCTTTCTCTGCAACTCTGCCTGGCCACATCCATCATCTGGACAATGGGTCCAAATGGCCTGAGAATGATATTTTTGATTTCTAAATTCTCACTGAATTAAAACAAGCTTCTATCAATGTACAGGCAAATGTTCCAAAGCACCTATTTTTCACTGGATTTTAGAAAAGAAAAAGGCTTTTTCTTAGCTTCCCTTCCTTGCAGAGCTGAGGAACTGCAAGCACAGGGAATCTCAGGATCCTGACCCCAGCATAATGATAAATGAATGCCAAGTTGCTATGGTGACTTCATATAAGAAATTTGTAACTATTTAATGGTTACAAAAAGTTTGTAACTATTTTTAGTTTACTTTATCTTTCTATGATTATATGGAACTACTAACAGACAATAGCCTTAAGATTTATGTTTAAATTTAAAAGTACTCGATACTAAATTTGTAAAGGAATATTTTTCTAAAATTTCTAATAATGTTTAAGTCTGCTTTCATATATATACATGTTTTTAAATGTGTATCAGGAAAGTTAAAAGAAACAAAGTTCCAAAATCTATGCATCTATGCTTATCCTTGGTAGATAGCATAAGTCAAATCTGATATTAAAAAAAAAAATTAAAAACCTCTTTCTTTAAAAAATTATTTCTGGGCTGGAGAGATGGCTTAGAGGTTAAGCACTTACCTGTGAAGCCTAAGGACCCCAGGTCGAGGCTCAGTTCCCCAGTACCCACATTAGCCAGATGCACAAGGGGGCACACACATCTGGAGTTTGTTTGCACTGGCTGGAAGACGTGGCGTGCCCATTCTGAATCTGTCTCTTTCTCTCCCTCTCTCTCGGTCACTCTCAAATAAATAAATAAAAATGAACAAAACATGTTTTTTAAAAAAGATATTTCAAAAGGCCTTTTGAGGGAAAAAATGGTCATATTAAAAGTGTTATGGTAAGACTGATAAAAGCTTTTGTTGATAGTTATGAGATGAACTGACTGAAAAAGATAAATTGAAAACAAAACTTTAACTGTTGGATGTTAAATGATGAGAAAGATTGTTACAGTGTGATTACATGGATGGAAAGGTAAAAGTATGTAGATGAATATATGAGGAGAGTATGTAGGTGATGGTATGACTAAGCTTAAATAGGTTAAAGAAAAAGTGCTTAATCAGATTACAGACATAAATAAGGAAATAGAAATAATAAATAAAAAACAGTTAGAATTACTAGCAATGAAGAACATAGTTAACAAAATAAGAAACTCTGTAGAAAATCTCACCAGTAGAATGGATGGAGAGGACAGAATATCTAAGCTAGAAGACCAGGTGGCAGATCTAATACAGTCCAACAAAGAGAAAAACAAACTTATAGAAAAGTATGAGTGGGAATTTCAAGATATTTGGGACAATATGAAAAGATCAAACATAAGAATTCAGGGCATAGTAGAAGGAGAAGAATTTCACTCCAAAGGCATAGTTGGCATCTTCAACAAAATCATACAAGAAAAATTCCCCAAATTGTGAAAGAGGCACCAATGCAGATACAGGAATCCTTTAGAACACCAGCCAGACAAAACCTGGAAAGAACCTCTCCTTGCCATATTATAATCAAATTACCAAACATACAAACCAAAGAAAAAATATTGAAAGCAGTCAGAGAGAAAAATCAAGTTACATACAAAGGCAAGCCCATCAGGATTACAGAAGATTACTCAACACAAACTTTAAAAGCCCGAAGGGAGTGGAGTGATGTATTGCAAGTCCTGAAAGATAACAACTGTCAACCAAGGTTACTTTATACTGCAAAACTATCCATTCAAATGGATGGAAAAATAAGGACATTCCATGACAAATGCAAGCTAAAGGAGTATTTGAAGACAAAACCAGCTCCACAGAAAATACTTGAAAGAATCCTCCATGCTGAAGAAAAAGAAAAGCACACATATAAGGAACCAGGAAAAAACAAACAATACTCAAATACTAGTTAACACAAGAGAGCAAAGGTAAAACCAGAAGAACTACAAAAAATGGCAAAAATGAATACACACCTTTCAATAATATCTCTTAATATCAATGGCCTCATTACTACAAGCAAAAGACATAGGTTTGCAGACTAGGTTAAAAAACAGGTTACTTCAAGTTGTTGTCTCCAAGAAGCCCATCATTCTACAAAAGATGGACACTATCTTAGGCTGAAAGGTAGGAAAATGTTGTTTCAAGCAAATGGGCCTAGAAAACAAGCAGGGGTTGCTATCCTAACATCTGACAAGATAGACGTTAGTCCAACATTAATTAAGAAAGATAAGGAAGGCCACTTTGTATTGATTAACAGGAGGACATTACAATCCTAAATATATATGCACCTAACATGGGGCCACCAAAATTCATCACACAAACGCTATTAGAACTGAGGTCACAGATAACACCAAACACAGTGGTTGTGGGTGACTTCAACACCCCACTCTCATCAATTGACAGGTCATCCCAGGAAAAAATAAACAAAGAGGTATCTGGACTAAATGAGGTCATAGAAGGCATGGACATAACAGATATATACAAGACATTTCATTGAAATGCTGCAGAATATACATTCGTTTCAGCAGCACATGGAAGATTCTCTAAAATAGACCATATATTAGGGCACAAAGCAAATCTTAAGAAATACAGGAAAATTGAAATAATTCCTTGCATTCTATCTGACCACAATGGAACCAAACTACAAATCAATAGCAAGAAAGGCCATAGAGCATACACAAAATCATCGAAATCAAACAACACATTACTAAATGAGAAAACAACATACCAAAATCTCTGGGACACAATGAAGGCAGTCCTAAGCTGTAAATTTATAGCTCTAAGTGCCTATATTAAGAAATTATAAAGGTTGCAAGTAAATGACCTCATGCTTCACCTTAAAGCCTTGGAAAAAGAAGAACAAGGCAAACCCAAAATCAGCAGACAGGAAGAAATAATAAAGACTAGGGCAGAAATTAATGAAATAGAAACAAAAAGAACAATCCAAAGAATCAATGAAACAAAGAGTTGGTTCTTTGAAAGGATAAAGAAGATTGATAAACCTTTAGCAAATCTGACCAAAAGAAAGAGAGAAGAGACACAAATTAACAAAATTAGAGATGAAAAAGGTAACATCACAACAGATGCCAGAGAAATTCAAAAAATCATAGGGACATATTATAAAAGCATATACTCCACAAAGTATGAAAATCTGAAAGAAATGGATGATTTCCTTGATCTATATGACCTACCTAAATTAAATCAAGATGAGATTAATTACTTAAATAGACCTATAAGAAGCATGGAGATCCAAAGCGTTATCAAAAATCTGCCACCTAAAAAGCCCAGGATCAGATGTATTCACTGCTGAATTTTACCAGATCTTCAAAGAAGAGCTAACATCATTGCTTCTTAAGCTTTTCCAGGAAATAGAAAAATAAGGCATTCTACCAAACTCCTTCTATGAAGCCTGCATCACCCTTATACCAAAACCAGGCAAAGACAGAACCAAAAGAAAATTACAGACCAATCTCCCTAATGAACATTGATGCAAAAATTCTCAACAAAATATTGGCAAACAGAATATAAGAATATATCAGAAAGATCATTCACCCTGACCAAGTAGGCTTTATCCCAGAGATGCAGCAATGGTTCAACATATGCAAATCGATAAATGTAATACAGTATATAAATGTACTGAAGGACAAAAATCATATGATCATCTCATTAGATGCAGAGAAAGCATTTGACAAAATCCAACATCCCTTTATGATAAAAGTCCTAAAGAGACTGGGAATAGAAGGAACATATCTCAATATAATAAAGGCTATTTATGACAAGCCTACAGCCAACATATTACTAAATGGGGAAAGAGCTGGAAGTTTTTCCACTAAAATCAGGAACAAGACAAGGGTGTCCACTGTCCTCTCTTTTATTTTATATAGTGCTGGAAGTCTTAGCCATAGCAATAATGCAAGAGACACACATAAATGGGATTACATGGGAAATGGAAGCAGCCTAGATGTCCCTCAACTGATGAGTGGATAATGAAGATGTGGCACATTTATACAATGGAGTTCAACTCAGCGGCAAAGAAAAATGAAATTAGGAAATTTGCAGGAAAATGGACGGATCTGGAAAGGATTATACTAAGTGAGGTAACCCAGGCCCAGAAAGCCAAGCATTGCATGTTCTCCCTCATATGTGGATCCTAGCTACAGATGATTGGGCTTCTGTGTGAGAAGGAAAAACCTCAGCAGCAGAGGCCAGTAAGTTAAAAAGGAGATATAAAGGGAAGAGAAACAAAGGAAAGAGGGTACTTAATACGTTAGTAGAAGAATAGATTAATGTGATTGAAAAGGCCCAAAATGAGGTCAGGGAAAGAGACTGAGTAAAGCAAAGGTGGAGGGATGGCTAATCAAAATCTAAGAAGATGCAAATAAATCATATGGAATCCACTGGTTTTGGACAATGGAACACTCAGGAGCCATAGATCAAAATTTTTAGTGCCAAGGATGGGATTCCTCCAGTGAGTTGCTGGCCAGGGAGGTCCCTGATGCCCCCAAAACATCATAGGCCATTGCCGAGGCCCTTGGTTTCCCACCAGGAATAGATGGTAAAACCCTATTGCTGAAGACTCCACATACTTGGGCTGCAAGGCCACTGAGAAATCCTGCTGGACCTGAGCTGATGACCTCCTCCATGTAGACCAGCTGACAGAAAGCTGGAAGGAGCTATTCTACATGTAGTTCAATGGGAGAAAGAGATACCACCAGTGAAGATACTCAACAGTGGAGACAGCAAGCCTTATAATTGGCCAGCCAGGCCCAATGAGCCAATGGGTACAATAGTGGCATGTCTGTCATGGTGGAAACCAACTGCCCTCCAATTGGACTGGAGGCCTGCTCCATGGGCGGGGGGGATACATCCTTGATACTTAAAACTTAAAACATGGGTAGTCATAAACCCTAGGGGTGTAACATCTGCTGATGTCTGGAAAAATGTATATACTATGCTTATCAAACTGCCCAGTAAGCACTTCTCTTAATATTCATACTCTTATATTAACGCTACTCTCACTTTGGGTAGAGAATCTTCTATTTTCAGATGGCAGTGACCTTGGGAAGACTCAGAAGGTATCATAGTGCTGGAAAGAAGTAACTGGAGTACTGAGTAACATCTCGATCACACCTTCCAAGGCTCAGGGCCTAATGCGGAAGAGGTGGTGGAAAGAATGTATGAGCCAAAGGAAGGGTAGGACTCCTTATGACATGCTCCTCCAGACAAAAAATGGCCTGGATATCCATGACCTCACAGTGCCTGATACTACCTACACAAGACCTGTATAAGAGGAGTAAACGATCATGACATCAACATAAAAGAGAGACTGATTGAGATGGGGAAGGTATATGATGGAGAGTGGAATTCCTAACGGGAAAGTGGGGGAAGGAGGAGGGAGGGTATTACCATAGGATATTTTTTATAATCATGGAAAATGTGAATAGAAATTGAGAAAAAAAAGTATGCCAAAGTATCATAGACAGAATTATAAAGTTGGTTAAGGTTTGAATGATTATAGATTATGTCATAAAATTTTGTGTATATTTGGAATTCAATATAGTTCTATTAAATTAACTTGAAAGAGATTAAAACTACTTCTTTTTGACTCAGCAATTAAAGGTGCTTATTTGAACAGCCAGATGTACAGAGTGGAACATACATTTGAAAATTGTTTTGAAAATAGTTTTCAGTGGCCAGTGGCCCTGACATGCTCATTCCCTCTTTTTTTATGAGACTTGTCTCCTTTTTTTATTGGATCATGCTGTAATCCAGTTCCTCTATTCTTTGGGTATGTTAAATATAACTAAAGTAATTTCAAAATCTGACTTAGAGATTGAAGGGACATCTTATTTAGCTTATAAGAGTGCTAAATCTTCTTAAAAAATGTATGTATATAAAGGTATCCCAGTTCTGATAACCTTAAAAATTATAAAATTTTTCATGTCTTCATATTTAAACCAAAAATGTTACTACCCAATGTAGCTTTCTTGTTTATTTAAATTCTGTCAGATTTTTTTTTTTTTTTTTTTTTTTTTTTTGCTTTTCAAGGTAGGGTCTTGCTCTAGCCCAGGCTGACCTGGAATTCACTATGGTGTCTCAGTGTAGCCTCGAACTCATGGAAATCCTCCTACCTCTGCCTCCCAGGTGCTGGGATTAAAGGCATGCGCCACCATGCCCGGCTAGAAGATCTTTTTTTAATAGTTTATTCTCTGTAGCATCATGTCCCTTAAATATGTAAACCCTAGTTTTTATTAACATAAAACTATTCCAGATGTCAGAATATTAGAATATTATAATTTGATTTATACAAATTCCATGATGTTTATCTATCAATAAGCAGACATCATCTCTGTAGTTTTATGATAAGTCTTGTCTTGTTCATGCTGGTTTCACTAGATGATTATTGAAGGGTCAGTGGCCTTCCCTGAAAACCAAAAGGGAACTAAAGAGTCAATGGCTATCCCCAAGGCTCAGGGCAATAAAAGAAATAACAGAGGCATTCAGCCTCATTAAGTTTGACACCTTTCCTGATTAATGAATTCCCTGTCAGCCTAGATGGCCTTGAAAGACCAGAGACCATCTGAGAATCCTCCCGTAGACATTTGTGACTGAAGAAGCCTATTCTGAACAAGGACATAATGAGCTATTATTTTTTTTTCATATCAACTGCACCTGCTACAGCCTGGCTTTTCCTTGGGATTCTTTTTATAAATGCACACCCTAGCCTGGCTCAGTGTTTCAGCCTTTACCCTGCAGGATAGCTAAGGTCTCTCGCTGTTTTCTGTCAATAAAATGGCATTGCCTGTAGAGATAAAGTCTGATGCTCTCTATTGCTTTTCTCTTACACTTTCCTTACAATTATCACAGAGGTCATAATCTAAGCCATAAAAAGTAACTTATTATAATATTTCTTTAGTTAAGTCTTAACATTTTTCAATGGTAAAAAGATGCTTTCTGTCTATCATATTGTCTCTAATGCATGTTAGAATCAGGCTTGCTTAACTCAATAATCACCAAGTTTTATATTATTCTTGAGCTGTGTATAATCACTCTCAGTCATTTCATTTAATTCTCTCATTCCTGATATCTTAAAAAGTTTATTACTTATAGAGGTATCGATACATGTTTCCTGCCCTAGAAAAATAATCTTAAATAGTGTTCTACTTCCAGTTTGGGTCATAATTGGAATTTGTGTTGGTATACAGTCTATGCAAAATTGTTTTCAAACATGGATGCTAAGTTTTTATACTGTCTTACCTTTTTTTTCTGGCATATAATTTCCAGATTAAAGCAATTGCCTTAAAGTTATTGATAAAATGGTTGATAAAAATATTGTCTGTAGGGCTACTAAAATATTCTGCCTATACTTATAACTGACAGATACTTAAAAGATAAAATGTGAATGCTTTTATGTTCCTGATATAGCTTATACTGCCACCTGGCAACTAAAAAAAAATATCAGAATGATTTAATCTATTTGTATTCTCTAACCATCTCAACAGATATGTTCTGCACCCTTTTTAACTAATCTGTTTTGCTAATCATATATGCACTGTCTCTCAGAGTGAGTAATAAGCTTATGTAGAAGCCAAAATCAATAGGAAATATTGGAGTTAAAAGAATAACCAATATTTTGGTTATCTCTAAGGTCAAAAGGCCACAGGAGATGATGGGACACTTGAACTTCTAGTCTGTGATAAATTACCTATCTTCTTGATCAGAGAGGATATGGAAACCAAGAAATGAATTCCAAGTCAGTGTATCTGCAACAGGAGTGTCACATTGGAGGAAAATCAGTCCTTCAGGCTTCTCCAAAGAGGGAGGGCCACTTGGTCAGCAGCACGGCCTTGACTTATCCTAGCAGATGAGAATTATAGAACACCTCACAGGTCCCTGACAGTCTCTGTTACAGAGCCATTATTGACCTACAAAGTATACAGCTAATTCTGACAGCCTACATGGTCTAAATCACCCAACAAGGAAAATATAACTACAATATAAACAATGAGTCAGACTAATAGGCTCCTCATCACCTGCCCTGAAGAGAGACCCATTGCCTGCATTATCCAGTCTCTCTGAGCATAAGAACTCATTGCCGTTTGGGTCAACATTAAAAAAATTAATCTGTAAGGCTTCTCATTAACAAAAGGCTGGAATATTTGGTCAAGACAAAATGGAGTAACAGCAGTAAGGCAAAGTGAATCATCCACATTCTTCAAGAAATTGTCCAGATATTATCCCTCCCCTGCCTTACAAGTCTCCAGGTCTAGATTTTCTCCCTCCTTATATTTTACTGGGTCACTTATGGTCTCACCCTATGGCTAATGAAAAGAACAGAGATTTACTGCCCCAACAAAGAAATTCCTTCCCTTTCTCACCTTTCCCCAATTAAAAAGCCTATAAAGCACACCGTCTGTACTCCCAAGCTGACTGCTCCACTCTTGAGAGTCAGTCCTGTCAGCTCGTGTTTTTCCCCAAATAAAAACTTCCATCTTTGCCTCAGAGTGGTCTCCATGGTACTTGGTCACTCCTGAACCTTACACATATTTGTTAACATCGGATAGTAAAAGCTGTGTGTGTGTGTGTGTGTGTGTGTGTGTGTGTGTGTGTGTGTGTGTATCCCTGTGAATATTATAAATGTTACCCTGTACCCATGGCTATGGTTTGAGGCCACTTATCTCCTAAGAGTCCTGGGGAGGAGACCTACTTCTCATTGTAACAGCGTGTGAGGTTCAGTAATTAAGAGTTGTGGGCTATAGTAATCACCGCTCTCTCACTCTGAATTCCCATCTCACCTTGAAGTTTGCACTCACATAAATCCCCACTATTATGATAACCTTCATCATGAGTTCAGCATCCATGGTAGCATGCAACAGACTGGGAAATACTATTGGGACCTATTGATTCCCAAACAGATCAATATCTAAAATAATGCAAAGTAAATTTCAAATGTGAAAGAGATGCATACTTTGGGGGTTCTGGAGGGGCCCCACAAGTCTATAAACCCAAATTTGGGGTCCTGTTCTATTTCTAACAATGACTTGATAAAAATGAACATAAGCAGGATAAATTATGCATTGTTAAATTTATTTAGGGAGAAATCACAAATTGTGGGGCTTATTTAAGGGATGTTGGGCACTAAGAAGAAAGGTAGAGAATAGTTATTCTCATATGGGAAATAGGAAACAGGCTTTCATGTCAAAAACACTATATAGTACATTATTGAAAAAAAATGGTGTGTTTAGGGAAAGACTGGTATAGAGCCACAAACACCTGGAGGGAAGCTCATAAAGCCCATTTAAGAGAATCTGAGTCTTTCAAGGAAAGACAGGAGTAGAGGCACAAGCACATGGAGAATGCATTGTAGGAGCTTGTGTAGGGAGACTTAGAAGAAACAAACACAGTATCCGCCCTATGTTTCCTCATGGAAGAATGTTAAAAGCAAAAATTTCGGGAGCATAAGGGTGAATAACAGAGTGAACATATCAAAGCAGAGATAAAGGAATATGTGAAAGAAATCTTAGGGAGGAAATAGAGTTGTACCCATGGTTGTCCCAAGTTTAGAGACATAGGTAACAGGCTTAGATTTAGTAAAAGCATCTACATGGTAGATCTGGATTTTAAGGGGAATAGACACATGGTAGATTTAGAGACCAGATAAATATCATACCAGTAAGTTAAAATTAGAAATTACCACACACTAAAATGTAGAGTCAAGGAAAACAGTTCATCTCAATCATGAAACGTTATTGTATTTTCAAGGTTGGGTAGGGATAGAGCCCAGACTCACATTTATTGCTCTGGCCATAGCAAGGACAGAGAATCCACAGAGAGTAGCAGAAGACCACAGCCTTTTTAGTGTAGAAAATATATTCTTTTGTCAGATTCAGGTGTGTAAGGGAAAGACCTGATTGGTTGGTAGATTTGGAGGAAGGACTCCAGGGCCAGCCCACCTGGACTATCTATCTAGGTGGCATGCTAGCCGCTCTGTAGCAGGGATGAAAATTATAGACCAGTCTAATTAGACACAAGTTCCTTTCCTGTCAAGTTCTATTCTTGTGCCAGAGCCAAGTGGTATGTGAGGTGGCATCTCCTGGGTTTCTCTGGGCCTCAATTTCTAACTGAAGTTGCCTCAAATAAAAGAGCTTTCTCTGACTCTCCTACAAGAGGATATCAGTAGCAATGAAAATGAGCAGGGATTCTGGAATGAAGAGTATTCAACAGGATATAAGCTAGGTTAATTACTTTCACTGGTGATGTTTTTTTGGGAAAAGATGGACCATCTCTGTAGAATGTCACCAGATTTAATGTACACATGATGGCCCATGAGGCAGAACTTGGTGTGAGTACAGCCTTGGAGAAACATTACAATCTGGGCTTTAAATAACAAAATCAAGGTAAAATTAAAAAGTTGAATCACAGCCTCAACATAATCTCACCTTAATGTTGTTTTGCCATACCTGCAGGGACTCATTGGCCTTTCAGTGTGATGGCATATGAACCATTGGCAAGCCTGTAGGGACTTTGGGAACCTACATGTATAAATTAAATATTGGAGACAATGTCAGTGACAGTGGCGCAAAGATAATTTTGTGTAATGTATTAATTTGCCTAGAATTCATGGGACAGTGGCTTAATCCCCAGTATCACAAAAAAGATTCAAAAATATATCTTAGATGGTTTAGACTGTGTGGGTAGTTTGAATTTATGTCCTTCAATAGACTAAAATGTTGTATTAATGCTTGTTACTTGGATTTCAAGCTTCCTGGCTAGAAGAGGTGTCACTGTGGTGGATCCTGGTGTCTATCCCTAAGGTGTTTCTGGGGCCTGATCTGAATTCCATCCTAAGGTATGAAGAGTGAGTTCTGTCTTGGTTCCCTACAGTTTAGTTGCTGGCTTTGCTTTTTTTTTTTTTTTTTTTTGGTGTTTCCACTGGTGTTTTTTTCCCCTATCACCATTAAGCAATATCCCCTGGATATGTCAGCCTGAGATAAATCACTTTCTCCCATCAAGCATGTGTGGTTTGGAGTTTCATCCCCCAGTGTGGAGCCTAGTAGAAAAGACAATAGGGACATTATGTGAGAGTGCCTCCTTGCTTGAGTGAAATTCAGGATATATTCCTAAAATTATGAAGAGAAACAAAGAAGAAAAACATTATTAATATTTTCTATACTTTGAAGAAAATGATTTTCACAACCAAAATTTGAATTTTATCTGTGAATTTTAAATAATGAAAAATCACATAAAACCCAATATTGATCATCTGACCAATATTTAAATGTAAACTTACTTGTAATTTACCCACATTCATCCGTGAGGCAATCACACTATCCATCACATGAAATGACTCATCTGTCCAGCTGAAACTCTTCACTCATCAGACCAAATATAATCACTGATCACTCTTCCACTATGGGGTATTCAGCTGTCACAATGGTACATTTTGATGTCACTGTGGGGTTCTGTAAAGCAACATTAGTGATTTGTGATGTCTGTAATTTGGGAATTATTATGTCACAGTTGGCTTTTGTGTTGATACAGAGGGACATTGTAGCATTAAATCAAGACCTGTTACTTTAACAGCAGGGTGTGGTGTGGAACACTGGGGCATTCATGTGATGTGATAATAGGGAATTGTGATTTCACTAGGGGAGTTATGATATAACAGTAGGAAAATATCATATCACATTTGAAGAGTTTGATGAAACACTAGGTATTCTGTTGTCACAGTAGGTTATATGCCTTCCTATTACCCCACTTTGATTCTTTTCCCTCAGAATTCTAGTTTTAATGCCTTTACTAATGATGTTTACTACATAATAAACCATATTTTTCATGTTAAAATCTACATATAGAAAATACTTTTTCTAAGTCTGGTTAACCAAACAGTACAATTTTTCCAGGCATACCACATTTCTAATTTCATTTTTTCATTACCACCAAATATAATTTCATTGTGTCTAGATACTATAACTACATTATCCATTCATCAGTTGGATGGCATCTGTGTTGATTCCAATTCTTAACTATTATGAATATAGCAGCAACAATCTTTTCGGTGTAAGATTATCTATACTAAAGAGTTAAGTCCCATTGCTTCTGGATTTTCTTGGCAGCTTTTGGTGTTCACTGGCTGGTGAAGGTTTCTCTCTGCTTGTATGTTGGAAGCAGCTTCTTATACCACTGATGGAATTTTCCCTGGGATCTGTAAACTTGAAATAAATGGCTTCCTCCCCAAATGGCATCTGGTTTGGATGTTCATCCCAGCAACATGAAACTGCCTACCACAGACAATTACTTTTAAAATGAATTTTACTCAAGTTCTCACAATTTGGATTGTGTGGAGTCAGATCCTGTAATGCATAGTACATGAACTGCACATAGCCCGGTTCCACTAGAGTCCATATTACTCTATGAAACCTCATGAGCCAAGCTTCCATTCTTTGATATTCTTTTGGATTTCTGCATTTCTGAGTACAACCTGAATTGGCCAGTTACCTCTGCTTATAGCATTGTCAGACTACTTTATTACAAAAATTCAAATCTGTCCACAATCTTCCCACATACCAGTCCCTCCAAACTGAAGTATAATGGTAAGGATTACTATAGCAAGAGCAACCATGTAAGCACCAGTCTTCTGAATCACTGCTTTTCTCATTCCTTGGACAGAATACCAAAGCAGAAGCAGATTATATAATGAAGAGGCTTATTTTCCACTTACACTTCCTGAGGGTAGAGCCCATCATGGTGAAGAAAGCACATTAAAATAGGAAGATGATTAGAATAACTTCAAAAGTGAAGAAACAGATAAAAGAACAGGAAGTATACCTGGACTATACAACTTTACTATCATACCCTTAGCACACTTCCTCCAGCAGTTCTTCACCTCTGAAAGACACCAGAATCTTCCCAAATAGCACCACCAAATATTGATTACGTACTCAAATACACAAGCTTAAGGGACACAGTTTTCTTATAATGCATCATGATGCTCCAGTGTGAAACTGCAATGCTACACTTTAAAATCACATTCCTCCACTGGGATACGACATCATGTAATCTGAGATCTTAACTCCCCATTGTATCATCATAATACTGGGATATTACAAAGCCATCAGGGGATTTCACATTGAACAACTCTGATATCAGATTTCCATACTATGACATCACAAATAAAATTGTGATATCTCCATGCCATATTGTCCCACTGGCATACCTACAGTGAGCAAGCGATTATCCTATGTGATACCACAAAGCTTCACTGACAGATCAAAATGTGAACAGTGGCACTGCGATTTCTCAGTGTAACATCGCAATTTGGAAAAGTGACATCAGAATTCTACACTTGGATATCACATCTCAATATTGAAAAACAACTTATCCACTGTGGCATCACAAAATGATATCAACATTTTGCAATGATCCAGCATGTGATCACAAAGTCCAATTTTTACATCAAATTGTAGTGCTGTATTATCACAATATCATAGTGTGGCATCAAAAATGGTACTGATACCTCAAAAGGCCACATTGAGAAAGTTTAATACCTTACTGTGCCATCAATTTGCCACAATTTAACACCATAATAACTCAAGGTGTCTTCAAAATGTCCCATTTTTACATAATCCTGCATTGTGATACCAACCGCCAAACTGCCCAATCATAATCCCCAAAATGTAATACTTCAAAATCTCATTGTGACATCACAGTGCTCCACAGTAGCATCACTAATTTCCATTTTGACATGCCAGTGTCCCACTGTGACATACCACTTCACCTCTGTGATGCATCACACCCAACTGTCACATCAAAAATCCCAAACTGTGACAATACAATTTCATAACACATTGATACATCACACTGCCAACTTGTGATCCAATACTGTGCTCTACAAACACCATATGATGAGATCACTGTGGGTAGTTATTATGATGGGACAATTGAACATTGTAATGTTACAAAGCACAGGCTTTGTCATGTCAAAAATTGTGCTTATGATGTCACATATGCTTAGTATGATGTCACAGTGGTGCAATGTGCTGACACAATAGGGTTTATGATAACATAGTGGGACACTCTGAGGTCACTTTGGGGCATTATGCTGAAAGAGTGTGTGTCACATAGGGGCTTAGATCCATAGCCAGGGCAACAGGACGTTACAGTGAGTAATTATGATTATAAAATGGATATTTGGTGTCACAATAAGGCATTTTGAAGTCACACTGTGTACTTATCATGTCTCTATAGGCCATAATGATGTCAAATACAGTATTATGGATAATGGTATGATACAAGGAAGTGCTGTGATGTAGTATAATATTTTTGTGTTATTTTTGTACCATGGGACATGCTGATATCACATTAGGATATTGTGATGTCACAGTGGAGAATTATGATATCACATAGATGTATTGTGCTATTGAAATAGGTGCCCCCATTCACACTGGGGTGTTATTTCATCACAGTGAAGAAACGTGATGTCAGTGGATGGTAATGTGATGTTTTATGGAGTATTTCCATGTACTAGTTGGGTATTAGAAGGCAAATATGTGTTCATATGTGACAATGTGGTGTCACGTTGTTTATGTAGACAGAATGGAGATTCTGTAATTTGGACTTTTGCTCTACTGCACTGTCTAAGGGTACACTGTGATAGTATGAAGCACAGTTATGAAATAATGATATTAAATAGGGATATCAAAGAAGGTTATAGTAATATAGGTTCATAGGGTATTATGCTATTAGAGAGGCACATTGAGATGCTACATTCAGGCTTTATAATGTCATTATTAGAGATTGATTGAAAAATGTCCCTCATACTATAACTGTTGTGCTTAAGCATGCTCACCAGAGCAAGGTGTTAATGACCAGAAGGATGGAAAGGCTCTCCTTGATATTTATGTTTCTGGAACGATGATTTCAGAACACATCATCAATCTCTTGAGTTGTGGTGTATGGGTGTTCATTCTGCCCTGTTTCCAGCTTTTCCTAAGATAACATTTGTTCTCAGTTTAGTGTTTGCCCTTGAGTAGCGTGACTAGTTTCCTTGGAGCTTGAGTATGTAAAAACAACTTTGTTTTTCAAGATGTGTTCCCTAATTGCATTGGATATAAAAATGCTAGGCTCTCTGCAATAAAGTGTCAGATGTATAAGACTTCTGGCCCCTGTTTCTTCATTTCAGGTTTCTCCTCCAGGATCCCATGAATTGAGAATTCACAGTCTTGTGTTTGTCACTAAGCCTTGTACCTAGTTCGCAGCTGGTGGAACCTTTGCAAGATAGAGATGTGCTTGAGTAGCTGTGTTGCTGAGCAGAACTTGAGTTGTCATATCAATGGAGCAATTACTGTACTTCACTCATTCTTTCTACTTTCCCCTGGTGATGTGGAGAAATGAGGTCCAGTTGTTTGTTTCTGCTATTCTCTCCCCATTATGATGAAACTTCCCTCAAAAGCGTAAGCCAGATAAAAAGTCTTCCCTTACATAAGATAGGTGCTTTGTCCTCAAAGGAGTCTATGGGAATTGTGATATTACAGTAAAGCATTGTGATTTCATATTGTGTCCCTATGATGTCATGAGTAATGTGATGTCAGAATGGAGCACTGTGATGTCACATTTAAATTTTATGATTTTCCAGTGAGGCATCCTTATTTTAGGGAACCATTGGGATGCCATATTCAGTCTTTGCAAAGTTAGAGAAGTGCATTGTGATGACACAGATGTTTGTTTGTCATGGTGAGAAATTGTGTTGTCAGTGTAGATATGAACTATTTGCAAACATATGATATAAAACTGAGCATTGCAATGTCCCAGTCCATAGCCAAATGATATTGTATTGTGTATGTAGGAGTGTGTATTTCAGTATCACAATGGGTATTGTGATGTCACAAAAGGGCATTGAAATATTACAGTGCAATTGTGATGTCAGAGTAATATTTTTAAAAAATCATGTTAGCCATTGTCATGTCAAAATATAACACTGTAATGTCAAAGTAGTATATTGCCATGTTAAAATTTTGCATGGTGTTCTAATGTAGGACCTAATGCAATAAAACAAGGGTATTGTGATATCATAGTAGAGAATTGCTATTCCATAATAGGGCATTATTATCTCATGGTGCAGAATTGTGATTTCACAATACAGTATTGTGATTCACAGTGGGTACTTAGTTGCCAAATGTGAGAGGTTGATGCCTGTGGCAGGGGACAGTGATGTGAAAGTAGTGTATTAAGAAGTCACAGTTGCACTATCTGTCCCAACTAGTCATTGTGCTTTCATATGAGAGAACTGAGACATCACAGTAGGCTACTGTTGTTACAGGTGGTAAGCTGAGGTCACAGTTCTCTATTGGGTTGTCATTTTTTGGCACTTTTATTCACCCTGGAAATTTTGACGTTACAGTGTGGCTGGGTGTACCAACAACATAGTGGTGTTATGAAAGAGTGAAGCAATATAGTATCACAATAAGACAGGGTAATGATTGGTCATACTTTGATGTCATAATGGTCTTTGTCTTGTTCAATTTGAGGATTGAGATGTCACAGTATTGTTGTGATTTCATAGTTAGTCATTAGGAAACTGATGTAAAATGTCAAACCATATTAGACAATATGATGCAAAAAACACACAAGGGGTATTTACTGCATTGGCTTGTGCATGTTATATGACAATAACTGAATCAGCAGAGTACATATACTAAAAACACTGTACACATTAAATCAAAATCAGCACCGAATATTTATGCAAGAGTAGTTATTATAACAACCAGATCCTCTGTCAACAAAGAGGTTAAGATTTCTGGTCTGTTGAGGAATCCAAGTCAGCTTGTGACCAACTGAGACCCTTCCCTGGTGCAATCAATCCCAGTTACCTCTTTGGCTGATTTTGGTCTCAGTCAAGTTGGTGGCTGGGTCGTTGGGCTGCTGTCCTGATTTCTGGACTTGGGCACTGGCTTTTCCTGCAGTGTAAGCCGAGGCTGGCAAATGTGACACTGCAGATTGGCACCCCTGTTGCTGGAACTGCTACTGCTGCTGCTGTAGCTGCCACTGCTGGATCTGTTGCCACTGCTGCTAAAGCTGCTGCTGCTTGGTCTGTCACCGCTGCTGCTGAAGCTGCTGCTGCTGTTGCTGCTGCGGTAGCTACCACTGCTGGTTCCACCACTTCAACCAATGTATGGTTCCACCTCTGAAGCTTCCACTGCTGGATCTGCTGCTGCTGCTGCCTCTGAAGCTGCTGCTACTGGATCTGCCACTGCTGGGGCCAATATTGCTGGTGCTGGAGCCACTGATGTTGCTGCCAGACCCTGCTCCTGCTTGGGTCCTACTGTCGGCTCCAATTGGTGTGGCTGGGTCCCGGGACTGCTGCTCTGTTTGCTGGAGCTGGGCTCAGGCAGTGGGGGAGGGAGCCACAGCTGCTCTAGTTCTCTCACTGTTTTAAGTGTTCTTCTACCTTGTGATCTGCTCCTCTGTTGCTCACTGCCACTCTCCCTTCATGTTTCTTGAGTTGTGGAGAGCTCCGGTGTAGTGGAAGGTCCCCTCACTTGGCTTTTCCTGTGGCTTGAGCTGAGCCTGGTGGTTTCTGGAGCGCCATAGACGGCAGACCTGCTGGGGCTGCTTTTGCCAGTGCGGGCTCTGGATCTCTTATACTTCTCCCCTGCCATTTCAATTTCCTATACACCTCACTTTTTAGTAAAAGTGTGTATTTTGCTGAATTTTTTTGGTCTTTTTCCTCCCTAGGTTGCTTTGGCTTGGCACCTATGCCACCATCTTAACCAGAAGTCCTAAAAACAAATTCTATAAGCATTTGGTATCTAGAAACCTTTGATATGACTTGTGTATCTGCTTATATCTGTGTAGCAGGCTCTTCCCTGAACAAAGGCTATCACATTTAAATTTTTTTTTTAAATTTTTTATTTATTTATTTGAGAGCGACAGACACAGAGAGACAGAGAGAGAGAGAGAATGGGCATGCCAGGGCTTCCAGCCTCTGCAAACAAACTCCAGACGTGTGCGCCCCCTTGTGCATCTGGCTAATGTGGGACCTGGGGAACCGAGCCTCGAACCGGGGTTCTTAGGCTTCACAGGCAAGCGCTTAACCACTAAGCCATCTCTCCAGCCCACATTTAAATATTGTTCCCAGGAAAGTCATTAAATACCATGTGCCTCAAAATCTACAATCCTTAGCAGAATCTCTCATACCTCAAATTTGGTGTAGTCAATAGCATTAAGTTTTCCTCATATATAATTTGGCTACAGGAACTAAACAATGAAATCACTGTAGAAGAAATTGTAAATATCAACCACAGTCTACATAAAATGCCCTGGAGCTGCTAATATGCTGTATAGAGTCAACAAAATGGTGTAATATCCCTCATTTGGGCCTTTACAGGGATAGGGTCATGCCACTGTTTCTTTCATACTCAAATGTAGGTAGAACATACATTGGTTGAAGTGGAAAGATATAAGATCGATTGGTAAAATAACAAGGTTGTATTGACATTGTGAAATCAGCTTTATGCTGCACACTAATACAAGAATGTACCAAAAGAGGGAGAGAAAAAGTGAGGCCAGACAACTGGAAGGGAAAAAATGTCTGCAGCAAGAACTCTCCTCCAATGGTTGTCAAGGCTTAAATTAAGAACAAACACTGTGTTGATCCACATGGTTATAGTCACCTGTGTCCTACAGCCTTGCCTGTCATCTCAAAGAACAGACAGCCACCGGAAAACAGGAGTTGGAAGTGGTTATTGGTAAGATTGTCATTTGCTAAAAAAAGGAAAGAGAGGTTATTTGACTAAATATGAGACAAACACCATGACATACACATATGAAAATATAAAAATAAAATTAATTTACATTAGTAAAAGTAATTATACAAAAAGGCAAAAATAATCAAACCACATAATGCACTACAATATGGCAAGGATTAAATCAATACAGTTATTAACCTAAACATTGATGGCCTTAATTCACCCACCAACAGACACAACTTAACAGGGTGCATCAGAACAAAATGGACCCCTGCTTCAAGAAACCCACCTCACCACTAAATATAGACACCTCAAGGTAAAAAGGAAGAAAATGATATTCCAAGCAAATGGAAGTAAGAAACAAGCAGGCATTGCTATACTAATATTTCACAAAACAGACTTCAAACCGAAAGTATTCAAAAAGACAAAGAAGGCCACTTCTTACTCATCAAGGGAATGATCCAACAAGAGGACATCACAATCATCAGTCTTTATGCACCAAGCACAGGTGTACCACAATTCATAAAATTCCTACTTGACAAAAAATAGAAATACATAACAATGTCATCAAAGTTGAGGACTTCAATACTCCATTAACATTAATAGATAGATTACTGAAACAGAAAATCAACAGGGAAGTAAGAGAGTACAACAAGACCATAGGTCAAATAGACCTAATTGAAATCAATAGAACATTCCTCCCCAAGTCTATAGATTAAGCATTCTTC
Organism: Jaculus jaculus; assembly: GCF_020740685.1. NCBI lineage: Eukaryota > Metazoa > Chordata > Mammalia > Rodentia > Dipodidae > Jaculus > Jaculus jaculus. The sequence goes on along the minus strand of NC_059116.1, from coordinate 40,185,230 downwards.
TCAGTAGTTAATAGAACCTTCTTGAAAATATATCATACACTGGGTCATAAGGCCTGCCTCCCTATATTTAGGAAAATCAGCACAATTTCCTGCATGATATCAGACCACAGTGCTCTAAATCTAGAAATGTGCCAGGAATGCCATTAGCTCCTAGAGACTGAACAACCCACACTTTTAAACAATAAGTGGGTAGTGTATTAAATAAAAAAGTAAATTATAAATTTCCTAGTATTCAATGACACTGAGAACACATCATACCAAACTTATGGATTACAATAAGGGCAGTCCTCAGGGGAAAATTCTTAGCACTAAATGCCTTCATAACAAAGACAAAGTGATCCTAAATCAATAACTTAACCATACATCTAATGGCAGTAGGAAAACAAGAAGAATTCAACCCAAAAACCTCCACGTAGAAAGAGATAATCAAGACCAGAACAAAACTTAATGAATTGGAAACTAAGAAAACAATTAAGAAAATTGATGAAACAATGAGTGGGTTCTTTGAAAAAATAAACAAAATTATCCAGGGTGGTGGGGTACACCTTTAATCCCAGCACTTGGGAGGCAGAGGTAGAAGGAGTATCATGAGTTTGAGGCCACCCTGAGACTCTATAGTGAATTCCAGGTCATCCTGGGCTAGAGGGAGATCCTACCTCAAAAAAAAAAAAAAAAAAAAAAAAAAAAAAAAAAAAGAAAAGAAAAGAAAAAAATAAACAAGATTCATAAATCCCTGGCCAACATGATCAAGAAAAAAAGGGCGGTGGATGCTTCAAATTAACGAAATTAGAAATGATAAAGAAAGATCACAACAGACATAAATGAAATTGGAAGAGTCATCAGGACTCACTTCCTCAGCAAAAGAAACACCTATGGAGGCATCACCATACCTAATGTAAAGCTATATTACAAAGCCATAATAACAAAACCAGTATGGCACTAGCATACAAACTGGAATATAGTCCAATGGAACTGAATTGAGGATTGAGACTTTAAGTTAAGTAACTACAACTACTAAGTCTTTGACAAAGGCCCTAATAATGTAGACTGGAGAAAAGACAGCCTTTTCAATAATTGGTCCTGGACAAACTGTGTAATCATATTCAGAAATATGAAACTAGATCCACTCATCTCAATATGCACAAAAATAAAGGCCAAATGGATCAAAGACCTCCATATAAGACCTGAAACTTTTCTACTACTGGAAAAACAAACATACAAACAACAACAACAAAAAAAATAGGAGGAACCCACCACAATATAAGAGTGGAGAAAGAATTCCTGAACAAACCTCCAGTAGCTCAGGAACTGAAATAATCACTTAACCATCATGATGTCATGAAGTTGAAAAGTTTATTTCACAGACAGACATACCATAGGATGAGCCAATAGAGTACCCAGAGAATGAGAGAAAATTTTTACTGGCTATACAACTGTCAGAGGCCAAATTTCTACAATCCACAGAGAACTCAAACACGTAAACAATAAAAAACATCAAACATATCAGTCACAAAGTGGAGCAAGACAACCTAAGCATCAAACCAACTCAGGATCCAAAAATCACAGTACAATACAATACACACAAAGATTCAAGACAATGCAATCCCATCAATAACTATAAATCCACTGGAAAAAAATTAAAGAAGAAAACAACTCCTGAAGGAATTCCAAGAGAAAACAGGAAACCAGCCCAGTGAAAATAGGAGGTCATTACAAGACATGAGTAAGGAAATAGAAATACAGAACAACAACAACAACAACAACAAAAACAGACAAAAATTCTAGCTCTCAGAGCTGGAGAGATGGCTTAGCAGTTCAGGCACTTGCCTGTGAAGCCTAAGGACTCAGGTTTGATTCTCCAGGCCCCACATTAGCAAGATGCACATTGTGGCATATTCATCTGGAGTTCATTTACAATGCCTAGGGACCCTCTTGCACTCATCCTCTCCCTCTCTCTCTCTCTCTCTCTCTCTCTCTCTCTCTCTCTCTCCCTCTCCCTCTCATAAAGAAAGAAAGAAAGAAAGAAAGAAAGAAAGAAAGAAAGAAAGAAAGAAGGAAGGAAGGAAGGAAGGAAGGAAGGAAGGAAGGAAGGAAGGATGGATGGAAGGAAGGAAGGAAGGGAAGGAAGGAAGGAAGGAAGGAAGGAAGGAAGGAAGGAAGGAAGGAAGGAAGAAAGAAAGAAAGAAAGAAAGAAAGAAAGAAAGAAAGAAAGAAAGAAAGAAAATTAAATAAAAAAGAAATTCTAGGTCTGAAAATCACAGTCAAATAAAAAACTCTGGAAAGTCTCACAAGTAGAATGGATGAAGGACAGAACAGGGTATCTAAAGTCAAAGACAAGGTGGCAGATTTAAGACAGTCCAACAAGGAAAAGACAAGCTAATAGGAAGGTATGAATGGGAATTTTAAGATATCCAGGACACCATGAAAAGATCAAACATAAGAATTCAGGGTATAGTAGAAGGAGAAGAATTTCAATCCAGAGGCTTAATAGGCATTTTCAACAAAATCATAGAAGAAAAATTTCCCCAAATTTGGAAAGAAATGCCAATGCATATACAGCAAGTTTTCAGAACAACAAACACAAACCAAAGAAAATATGTTGAAAGCAGTTAGAGATAAAAAGGAAGTCACTTACAAAAGGCAAGCCAATCAGAATAACAACAGATTACTCAACACAAACTTTAAAAGCCATAAGGGCTTGGAATGATTTATTCCAAAGTATGAAAGATAACAACTGTCTACCAAGATTACGTTATCCTACAAAGCTATCTATCCAAATTGATGAAGAAATAAGGACATTCCACAAAAAAAAAAAAAAAGAAGAAGTTTAATGGAATTTTTTGAAAACTAAGCCAGTTCTACAGAAAATAGTTGAAGGAATCTTTCAGGTGGAAGTGAAAGCAAAACATACATAGGAGGAAATAGGAAAAAAAATTACTCAAATAACAGTTAACACAAGGAAATAAAATGGAACAGGAAGCACTAAAACCAAAAAGAATGGAGAGAATAAATACATACCTTTCAACAATCACTCTTAATATCAATGGCCTCAGTGCCCCTACCAAAAGACACAGACTTGCAGACTGGATTAACAGGAAGATTCCTTCCATTTATTGCCTACAGGAAACTCATCTCTTCTTAAAAGATAGACACCATATTAGGATGCCAGAATGGAAAATGGTATTTCAAGCAAATAGGCCTAGGGAAAAAGCAGGAGTTGCTATCCTAAGATCTGACAGGATATACTCAGGTCAACATTAGTGAGGAAAGATAAAGAAAGTCACTTTGTCCTGATTAAAGGAACACTTCAACAGGAAGACATTACAATGCTAACATATATGCACCTAACATGGGGGCTCCCAATTTCATCAAATCAACACTGTTAGACTCAAGGTCACAGATAGCACCAAACACAATATTCAACACTCCACTTTCATCAATTGACAGGTCAACCCAACAAAAAAATAAATAGAGATGTCTGAATTAAATAATGTCATGGAACAAATAGACCTACAGAACATTCCATCCAAATGCTGAATACTATAAATTTTTCTCAGCCCCACATGGAACATGTTCTTAAATAGACCATATATTAGGACACAAAGCAAATCTTAACAATTATAGAAAAATTGAAATAATCCCTTGTACTCTATCTGACCACAATGGGATGAAACTAAAAATCAGCAACAAGAAAAATTACAGAGCATACATAAATTCATGGAGACTAAAAATTACACTTGAATGATGAATGGGTCATTGAGGAAATCAAAAGGGAAATTAATAAATTCATAGAATCAAATGATGATAATAATACAACATACCAAACCTTTGAGACCTAGTTAAGGCAGTCCTAAGAGGGAAATTTATAATCTAAGTGTCTATATTAAGAAATTAGAGCATTCACAGATAAACAATTTAATGCTTCATCTTATTCCTTAAAAAAGAACAAGGCAAACCAAAAATCAGTAGATGGGAAGAAATATTAAAGATTCAGACAGAAATTAATGAAATAGAAAAAAAAATCCAAAGAATCAAAGAAACAAAAGTTGGTTCTTTGCATGGATAAACAAGGTTGATAAACACTTAGCATATCTGATCAGAAAAAAGCATGAAGAGACAAAAATAAGTAATAGTAGAGATGAAAAATACACCATCACAACAGATATCAAAGAAATGCAGTAAATCACAAAGACATACATTAAGAATATCTATGACTCTTAAGTATGACAATCTGAAAGAAATTGATGGTTTTCTTGATTCTTATGACCTACCAAAATTAAATCAAGATGACATAAACCAATTAAATACACCTATTACAAGTACAGAGATCCAAGCACTCATAAAATGTCTTCCAACTCAAACATGTCCAGGCCCAGAAGGATTTACAGTTGAAGTTTACCAGATAGTCATGGAAGAACTAACAGCACTGGTTCTCAAAATTTTCCATAAAATATTAAGGGAAGGAATTCTATCAAACTTCTTCTATGAATCCAGTGTCACCCTGATACCAAAACCAGACAAAGACAGAACAAAAAAAAAAAAAAAAAAGAAAGAAAGAAAATTACAGACCAATCTCCCTCATGAACATAGATGCAAAAATTATCAACCAAATATTGGTGAAACAGAATACAAGAATATATCAGGAAGATCATTTACCCTGACCAAGTAGAAATTATCCCAGAGATGCAGGGGAGGTTCAAAATCTGCAAATTGATAAATGTAATACACTATATAAATGGTCTGAAAAACAAAAATGACATGATCATCTCAATAGATGCAGAAAAGGCCTCTGACAAAATCCAACATCACTTCATGGTAAAAGTTCTAGAGATACTGGGCATAGAAGGAACATACGGCAACATAATAAAGGCTATTTAAGACAAACCTACAGATAACATAATACTAAATGTGGAAAATCATGAAGTTTTTCCACTAAATTCAGAAATAACACAAGGGTGTTATTTCATGCTCACATTTATTTCATATAGTACTGGATGTCTTAGCTACAGCAATAAGGCAAGAGACACTCATAAAAAGATACACATTGGAAAAGAAGAGATGAAATTATCATTATTTGCTGATGAGTCTATACATATAAGGCCCTAAAGACTCTACCAGCAAACTGTTAGAGTTGATAAACACTTTTAGCAACATAGTGGGATACAAAATAAACACACAGAAATCAGTAGCTTTCCTATACCCTAATGACAAACATGCAAAGGATGAAATTAGGGAATCTCTCCCTTTCACAATTGCCTCAAAACAAATAAATAAAGTACCTTGCTTTAAACCTAACCAAGGAAATGAAGGATCACTACAATGAGAACTTTAAAACACTCAAGTGAGAAATGGCAGAAGACTGTAGGAAATGGAAAGACATCCCACATTCTTGGATTGGAAGAGCCAATATTTTGAAAATGTCAAATATGCAAAAAGCAGTCTACAGATTTAATGCAGTCCCCATTAAAATTTTAATGGCATTATTCATATAAATAGCCAAAACAATATTGAGGAATAAGAATAAGGCTGGTAGTATCTCCACACCCAATTATAAGCTATATTACAATGCCATAATAACAAAACAGCATGGTACTGGCACAAAGACAGACACATAGATCAATGGAACAGTAAAGAGGACCCACTTGTTAATCCAAGATTCTACAGTCATCTGATTTTTTTATTTTTATTGTTTTGGTTTTTCAAAGTATGGTCTCACTCTAGCCCAGGCTAACCTGGAATTTACTATGTCATCTGAGAGTGGCCTCAAACTCATGGTGATCCTCCTACCTCTAACTCCAGAGTGCTGGGATTAAAGCTGTGCACCACCACGCCTGGCTCAGTCATCTGATTTTTGACAAAAATATTCACTGAAGAAAAGACAGCCTCTTCTATAAGTGATGATGGGAAAACTGGATAACCATATGTCTTTCTCCACAAATACGAATCAAGTTCTAATAGACGGAGGACCTTAATATCAGACCTGAAACTCTGAAACTGCTGGAGGAAAAAAATAGGAGAAATATTTCAAAGTATTGGCATAGGTAATAATTTTCTGAATGTAAACCCAATTGCTCAGGAAATAAAACCACTAATCAACTACTGGGTTTTTATGAGATTACAAACTTTTTGGACAGCAAACAACAATGTGAAATGAGCAGAGACAACCTACAGAATGGGAGAAAATCTTTGTCTACTATAGAAGTGACAGAGGATTAATATCCAGAATATACAAAGAACTCAAAAATCAAAACAATAAGAAATCATAAAACCCAGTTAAAAATGGGCCATGGAACTAAATAGATAGTTCTCATTGGAAGAAAAACAGATGGCATATAAACGTCTAAAAAAGTGTTCTACATCCTTAGCCATTAGGGAAATGCAAACTAAAACTACTTTGAGATTCAATCTCATTCCTGTCAGAATGGCTACCATCAAGAAAACAAACGACAATAAATGTTGGTTTGGATACAGACAAAGGGGCACCCTTCTACACTGTTGGTGGGAAATTTATCTAGTATAGCCATTGTGGATATCAGTGTGGAGGTTTTTGAGGTTAAAAATAGATTTTCCATGATCCAGCTATAGCACTCCTAGGCATATATTCTAATGACTCTTCTCACTACCTTAGAGATATTTGCACAACCATGTTTATTGCTGCTCTATTCATAATATGTAGGAAATGGCACCAGCCTAGCTTTCCCTCAACAGATGGATAATAAAGATGTGGTACATCCAAACAATGGAGCTCTATTCAGTGGTAAAGATAAATGAAATTATGATATTTGCTGGAAAATGGATGGATCTGGACATGATTATACTAAGTGAGGTAACCCAGTGTTTGGCCCTGAAAGGCCCAGGCTTGAAGCCTAGTGGAACTTCCTGAGCCTAGTTAAAGTTGGCAACCTCTCTCTGGCCAGCTAGGACTCAGCAAGCTAATGGCTTCTTGCCTGCAACCTCCGTGTGGGAGTTGAAATTATCATTTCAATAGTTATAGTTTACTATTGGCATTTACTTCTCCCCACCCCTCCTAAAATCCCCACCTTCATCCCCAACATGATATAGGCAACTGCTCATGGCACTAAAGCGAGTTCCTGCAAGTTCCTGCTTTGACAAGACTCCTGACTCAGTGTGGTTTTTCTCTGGTGACTAGGAGAATTTCTGAGTTGTCCGATGCTCATCTCCTCCTGAACCCCTTGGGAGGAACCAGTAGACCTGCTCCTTCCCTCAGCACTACCTGCCCCTGATAGCGGAGCCCAGCATTTGGCGCCCAACATGGGGCTCTCAGAGTCTGGCAGATTAGTGCCCCGTGAGAGGCATTCATTGAGGAGGTAAATGGTGTACGTGTGTGGGTGAGCGTACCCTCATAATTTATGAGTCAGTCTTCATATTTAATGCTCTAAACTTTGCTTCTATAGCCTGTACTTGTTTGTCAACATGTCTTCATTCCCTTTCACTTTCGGTTCGCCAGCAGCTTTTGTATTTCTGAATGGGTCCTAGCAAGCTGCATCTGCAGCTTTTGTATTTGTAAAGGCTTGTCCTTCTCTCTCTCTTGTTCTTTCCTTTGGCCTGTGAAGGCAGGCCAGCTTTTTCTGCCATTATGGAACTTCTCTTGGATCTGTAAGCTTCAATAAATAACCCTTTCTCCATAATTGCACCTGGTCTGGAAGTTTATCTCAACAAACCTAAAGTTGTCTGATACAGCCTGAGGAATAAATTGAGATGAACCTGACCATGTGGATGTTAATCTTTCAGAACCTTTGTTTTAGAGAAATAGGCATGGACTTGGTGCTTATGACTGAAGGTGTCTTCTGGAGTGGTAAGCCAAATTTTGTAGACTATTCTGATGAGCATATGAGAATGCTAAGTACAGACAACATTAAACTTTGAGACTTGGTTTATGAGCTTTCAAAGAGGAAGAAAAGACTGCAGTGAACTTTGTTGGAACTGGGCTACTGGCATAAGGGCTGGCTGCATCCTGCTGCCCAGGCCAAGAGAGTTTAATCAAGGTTAAATTTCTAATTGACTGATGTGCTTAGGTAGAGATATTGGACTGAGAGATTTAAGAATTTTTTATTTGTTTGTTTTGGTTTTTCGAGTTAGGGTTTCACTCTAGACCAGGCTGACCTGGAATTCCCTATGGAGCCTCAGGATGGCCTAGAACTCATAGTAATCCTCCTACCTCCCCATCCCAAGAGCTTGGATTAAAAACATGCACCACTAGGCCAAACTGAGATTTGAGATTTAAGCTAAAAAACCTCAAGCAAGTTAAATTACAGACATGGAGACTAATTTTAGGATATGGTGGTTCAATTTACATTGTTTGAGTCTCTCCTTGCTATACCTTATACCAGTGAAAAATGTTTACTCTGTGCCTTTATATGTTAGAAGTGTTTAGCTTTTTTAATTTTACAGGTCTTAATATCTTAAATTGGTCAAGACTGTGGGGACCTTTAAAATTAAACTGAGTACAATTTGTAATATGTGATGGTTATAAATCTATTGAGAGACAGGGGCTAAATGTGATAATTTAAATAGATGCCCCCCCTCCTGGCAGCTTGTGCCCAGCCCTCCCCTACTGGGATTTGGCAGGCAATCCACCTCCTGGGAAACTGCCAAGTGGCTCCCTTAGACTGACCCAGGTGGGGACAAGGGAGAAGTCTTCCCTCTCATGGTGACTGGGCTCACTGAACTTTTCCCTCACCTACTGGGCATTGTTGCCTACTGGGCATCAGCACATGCCAGGGAAAAATCTAAACATGCCATTAGTCACATGCTTCAATGTTTTGCCACTCTCAGGCTGCCTGATCAAATTAAAAGAGATAATGGCCCCTGCTTCATAAGCAAGGCCATTGTAGATTTTCTCCAGACCTGAAAAAGTTCACATTCCACAGGCACCCCATATAACCACCAGGGCCAAACTATTGTTAAAAGACATAATCAAACTCTCAAGTGTCAATTACATAAACAAAAGGGCTAATCCCTACCCCCACATGACCAACTAAAAAAGGCATTATTTACCCCAAATATTTTGAATTTTTCTAACAATTTATAATGTGTGATGGTTATAAATCTATTGGACTCCAGGGGCAGAATGTGGTAATTTAAATAAATGGCCCCCAATATATTCAATTGTTTATTTGCTTGTAGTCTACATTCTACAGCCACCTGGCTAAAGTCAATGCCATTGTGTGGATCTTAAGGTGTGATGGTGGGTTTCAGATTTCAATCTAAAGATATACAAAGTGTGCCTAGCAGAAGTTCCTAAAGTGTGCGGTGGCTTTTGGGTCTAGGCTTGTACTTTTAATATCTAACTATCCTTCATACTCACAGCTTTAAAGTAGCTCCTGAGAAAGTTCAAACTGTGCCTCCTTTTAATATCTTGGCCTCGATCCTTACCCTAGATACAGTCTCACCTGTTAGATGCTCTGTATGATGTGGTTATGTATTTAAACAAAAAGATACTAGGGCTAAAAGTTAAAACTTGTTTGGTGTGTCATGTAGATTCTCAATGGATTTGTTTTACTTCTAAAAATTATAATGACAGTCAACAGTGTTGGGAAAATGCATTTATCTAATTCAGTTATATTCAGAAATTTTGTCGTTGCAAAATAATCATCTTACTTTTGATGCAGCTAAAGCTGCTGATGACATAATATCTGCTTTAAATCTGCCTTGCCTGGATGAAATTCTCTCAGTTCTTGTATAGAAAGCTTTGCTGTAACAGGTGTTTGTCATTTGCTCATTATGTGTCTGCTACCCATACTTGTTAAATGCATTTGGAGATCCTTTATGGATATCTGTACAGAAGTACATGGAATACAGCTATGGACCTGACCCCAGGTTCCTGAGACATTATCTTAAATCCCTTGCAGAGGCTGGTAGTCAAAGATAGGTAAGATTCTCTCAAATTATGTCAACCTAAGACAGGGCATGAACGATGGAATTCATGTACTGATGGCAGGTAAAGCCTAAATATCATAGAGAAAAACCTAAGACAGGCACAGTCTTTCTGCACTGAGGCCCGGAGGGGCCTGGTTCATAAAAAATAATAAATAAAACAGGGGGAATTGTCGGGAGCCATTTGGCTGGACTTGTATCCATAGCTCTGGGCTTTGGCAGCAACATAGCTTTAGCAAAACTATAGCACCTACATGTAAGCAAGATTATGTATATTCAGTGTTGGAAGCCATTTGACTGGCCTTGTATCCATACCTCTGGGCCCTTTGGCAGCAAGACTTTAGCATCTACATGTAATGTTTGTATTGCTGGTATCAAAGGGTTTAATTGTTTCCCAACTTTTGTACTTAGAAGTAAGTGAAGTACTGTAACAAAATAGAGTTTTTTGATAGAAACTTATGTAAAGCTCATGGAATTTTTGTCCATGGAAAAAATTTGTAAAAAGAAAAAGACCCATTTGGGTACCAGTGAGAGACCTAAAATATTTGTCCCAACAAGGGGACACTGACAATCACTTCTACTGGGAGTGTCCACCCCTGAGAACCGTTCCTAAAATGATCCTTCACCCTGCTAAACTAAATAACTCCCTCCCTGTGGAGGATCACTGGCTTTGCCTCTGATCTGGGCCTCTATGACTGCTTGTAGTACAGTTGCCAATAGGACCTTAAAAGAATTGCTCAGCCACTTTCCTCATCCCCTTCCAGCTTTTCCTAATGTTTCTTCTGGGCATTTGGGCCCTGCCTTCCCCTAATAATTCCAGTATAGATGTGGGATCCATTCATCCTTCCTTCTGTACTTTTAACACAACTGAGCCCAGTGCTCAACACTGCCTGCTTTCTGAAATGGTTTATTTTTGTGGAGGCGAAATGGCCTATAACTTTCTTCTCACCAAATTGATGGGCCTTTCTGTCCCAGACACCTTATTCACAGATGCAGTTATCATTCCTCAAAATGAGGTGCTTCCTATGCCCTCTTTGGTTAATAGCAGAGGGAGACCTATCTCCAACAACAGCTATATTCCCTGGCTGAGGTAGTCCATAAAACAGGAGATGATTAGACCTACTAACGGCTGAAAAGGGAGGAGTATGTTTGTTTTTACAGGAAAATTCTGCTTTTATGCCAATAAACTGGGAACCATCCAGGACAAGATTAAGAATCTCCAGGAAGACTTGTAGAGGAGGCAATGGAACCTCCAGGGCAACCCACTTACATGACTTCTTACCCTTCCTTCTTGCTCTACCTGGGCGCCTCCCCCCTCCTTCTCCTTCTCCTTCTCCTCACTGTTGGGCCTTGTGTAATTAACAAAATTACACAATTTATTCAACAGCAGCTAGAGGCAATAAAACTTCATCAGGTTGAGATACATTATCACAGGCTGGCAATTCAGGAATAAAGTTCCTCAGATGACCCACTGCCACCTCCTCTGTCCTCCAAGTGACCAATGACAGGTAAGAGCCCCAGAGGGGAACAACCTAAGAGAGGCCATGGACTGTGTTCTCAGCAAGCTAAACACATGGTACCCAATGATGAGTAAGATCCTCAGAGGGGGACAACCTAAGAAAGGGGCCATGGTGACTAATGCTCTTACAAAAACAAAAGGGGGAGATGTTGGGCCCTGAAAGGCCCAGGAGTAAGGCCTAGTGGAACTTCCTGAGCCTAGATAAAGTTTGGTGACCTGTTTCTGGCCAGCTAGGACTCAGCAAGATGCCTAATGGCATCTTGCCTGCCACCTCTGTGTGGGAGTTGAAATTATCATTTCAATAGTTACACTTTACTATTGGCCCTTACCTTTATCCCCCCCCCCCCCATCTTAAAATCCCTGCCTTCATCCCCAACATTATATAGGCAACTGCTCATAGCAATAAATCGAGTTGCTGTGAGTTCCTGCTTCAATAAGACTCCCAACTCAGTGTGGTTTTTCTCTGGTGGCTAGGAGAATTTCTGAGTCATCCAACACTCATTTCCTTCTCAACCCCTTGGGTGGAACCCACAGGACTGGTCCTTCCCTCTGGTGGAGCCTGGCAACCCAGGTCCAAAAAGCCAAATGTCACATGTTCTCTCTCATATGTGTTTCCTAACTACAAATGTTTAGACTTCTGTGAGAGCTGGAACCAAAAATTTGGTAGCAGAGGACATTAAGCTGGAAAAAAGTCTGCAAGGGAGGGAGGAGAAGGCAGGGCTTTATGGAATGGTATTGTATATAAGTAATTGGAAGAACAGATTACAGGGAGTGGAATGTTCTGAGGCCAGGCAAAGAGCTTGAGTAAGAGAAGGGGGAGACTTGAGTCATTCAAAATTCAAGATATTCTCGATAAGACATATAAAAGCCTACTTATTTGAATAATGGTACAAGCAGAAGCCACAGATTGCTACATTTTTTTTTTTTTTTTTCTGTGCCAGGTATGGGATACCTTGCTTTGGACTGGCAAAGCTGGGACCACCAGTCCAAGGGAAAACAGGGCCTTGGGAAGTGGGCAAGAGTTGGCAGCATGACAAAAAGACACACAAACAAGGTTACTGTATCTGAGGTTATTTTACTGAAGTAGAGCATCAGGTTATATGCAATTCTGGCTGTGTAAGCTTAGCCTTTGTTTATTCATGGGGTAAAATTTTGATGAACAGCCTTTTCCAGAAGAGGCACAAATACATTGAGTAAAGATTATAATCAAAAATTTAATAGTTAATCTCACCAAAATTAGTGTTAGACAGTCAGTGGTTACAAATGACATTTGGTTTTTAGTTCTACCAGGGCAACTTCATAACTCTATTATATTTTCTTCCTTGAACCATGCCATAAAAATGTAAGCAAGCAGCCAGGCGTGGTGGTGCATGCCTTTAATCCAAGCACTTGGGAGGCAGAGGTAGGAGGATTGCCATGAGTTCAAGGCCAACCTGAGATGACAGAGCTAAGTCAGCTTGGACTAGAGTGAGACCCTACCTCCAAAAGCAAACAAACAAACAAACAAAAAATGTAAGCAAGTACCAAGGTGGCCTCGACCTAGCAAGTCTGTCCACTAAAGTTAAAGATTTCCAAGAAACATGCTTCCCACCATTGTTTACTAGTACATCCCCATTCTTATAGACTCCTGTATAAGGTAATGGTTCATTGATTGGTTCTGATTCTCAGTCTTACTATGGCTTGAAACAACAGTGGGGTCTTTGGAGGAAGTGTCACACCATCAGGTGACTCAATTTTTGGAAACTCTCCATATCTAATTTTTACTAAATTGTAAAAGAACATCATTCTGCTGTCATGTGTCAAGAACAGAACAGTAGTAATGAAGAAAACAGCTATCAGAGAGCAGCAAAAGGCACTAAAAACCTGGAGAGTGTATGTCCTTCCAGGAGGCTTTCTTCCTTGAAGCTTTCACCTCGGCCTGGTGAACAGGTCACGCAGACTCCACTGGAGTTAGCGTGGCAATACTGACCAGTTGTTTGTGGACAGGGAGGTTTGTGCTGCCTCCAAAACATTATAGGTTTTGTCAAATCCCTTGGCTTCCAGGAATAATAGCAGGTAAGAATGTATTACTGAAGACTTCGCAAGCATGGACAGCAAGATCACTCGAAAGTCAAGCTGGTGTTGAGCTGAAAACCTTCTCCCTATATGCCAGGCAACTATAAGTTGGAAAAAGCTGCACTGCCTGCAGCCTTATGGGAGACAGAAGACAACAGTGGTGAAAACAGTGGACACTGGAAGCCTGAAGTTTGGCCGGAGAGGCCAAATAACCAAATGAGTGCAATAGTGGCATGTCTACCCTGGCAAAAACAAACTGTTCTTTAATTGGACTAGAGGCATGCTCTATGGAAGGGAATACATGCCTGGTACTGGAAATTTAATCAAAAGCCTATGGCAGGGGAGGTCATGTGCCTTACAGGGATAATGCCTGTTCTTGTCTGCCTAAATGAATATATAATTCTCACCAAACTGCCCTGCAAGTAAGTACTGTACATAATTTCATATTCATATGTTAATGTTACTTTCACTTTTGGTTAGAGAAGCTTCTCTTTTCAGATGGCAGTGACCACTGGGATGACCCCAAAGGCAACATAGTGCAGAGTAGAAGTAATGGAGGAGTGCTAAGCACTGAAACATCTCTACCACACCCTACAATGTTCATTGCCTACTGTTGAAAAGGTGGCAGAAAGAATGTAAGGGCCAAAGGAAGAGCACCACTCCTTATATACAACTGTCAAGACAGAAATTAGCCTTGAAATGCATGAACTCTCAATGCCCAGCAATACCTTTACAAGATCCACATAATAGGAGAAAAAGATGATGACATAAAAGTAAGAGAGAGACTAATGGAGAGAGGAAGGAGATATGATGGCAATGTTAATAAAAATGTTCCACATCCTTAACCATTACAGAAATGGAAATTTAAAAAAAATTATATTCTACTTACTCCAGTAAGGATAGCAAATGTTAAAAAATCAAATGAAAACAAATGCTATCCGATGTGGAGAAGTAGTAACCCTTATTCACTGTTGGTGTTAATGTAAGATGGTACAACCACCATGGAAAGCAATACTGAGACACCTAGTTATTCCATTACTGGGCACTTATCTAAAGCTCCATGCCTCAGTTCAGAGATATTTGCTCAACCACATTTATAGCTGCTCAATTGATAACAGCTAAGAACTGGAATCAACTCAGGTGCCCATCAATGGACGGATGGATAACCAAGAGATTTTATATCTACATGATGGAATTCTTCTGCCTTTTTTCCTATTTTCTTTCTTTTTCTTTTTTTTTCATTCCCCTTGGTGCTGGCATGTAACTCCTAGTACCAGGATGTAATTAACATCTACCATGAGTTATTGATCATAGAGACCTACAAATTTTCCCAAAAAAAGACAGACTTTCATTGAGCACTTGATTACCCACTTCCCTAGAGGTTAATGATAACATAATACTAATGAAGACATGGTATGCTATTGGTATAGAAAATGGAGAGACTTTGGTGGAATCTGGAAAAAAGCCAGTCCCCAGACAGCCCACATAATGCTAGAAGGTTCTACATGTGTTATTGGGGGAAAAGGCCAACACCTGTCTGAGCAACTTGAGGTCTAAGCTACTCAGAGGCAAATAAGCTGACATGCTGCTCACACAAGTGCAATGGTGGCACACCACCATGGTGGGTAAAAAAACTGCTCTTTGATTGTCTGACACATCTGCTCAATGGAAAGGAACCCATGTATGAAAATGGGAAACAAGTCAGAATCATGTCCAGATAATAAGTTTGCTTTCCAATATAAACCTCCCACTAATATTGGACTACAAGAGGGTGTATTCCTATTAAATTCTCTCTAATTTAATAATGGTTATTTAATTTAACCTGTGTTGACTTTGTTCTCCAATGGGCAATCCACTTTTCTTTTTCAGATGGAAACAGGACCTGAGGAGAGAAATGAGCCATTGCACTTCATTAGGACCTCAGCTGAAACCATAGAGGAACTGGGGAAATAAGCATGAGTGTTGATTTCTTGGTGAACTTGATATTAACACAAGGATGAAGGAGATAGACCCTGAAGACACTCAACACCTACCAAAACAGAGATCCAGAGGTTCTGAGAGTCCTTCACTGAAAAATACTTAAACAGCCCCCAATGTGGCTAAGGGAATTTCGTGGAAGAGGGGACTGAAATATTGTGAGATCCACAAGTTGGGACATTCTGCATAGAGAGGCTGACTCTTCCCCATAACTGATGGCTGACCCCAACATCCATGACCCACAATTGCCATGGAGATGACCTGCATCCCTAGCAAGGAAGGTCCCTTTGGGATTAGGGGGTAGGGATGAGGGTCATGGAAGTTATGGGACACACAGTTGCTCTGGGCATTGCTGTGTGAAAACATGTTCTCAACCTCAACTGGACCTGAGGCTAAGAACATAACAGACACAGAACATAACAGACAAGGCGCCAGCACAGCTCGAGTTTCTTCTGCTGTTGCAGGATGAGGGCATTTGTGGGACATGTGAGAACTGTTCCCATAAACTGTGGGAAGATAATGATGTGTGCCATCATCAGAAGAGATTACAGGATTTTTTTGTTTTGTTTTGTTTTGTTCTGATATGCAGCAGAGTTGCATGCAAAATACAATAGAAAGATGGAAACAAGCATTGGGAATTGTTCATCTGACAAGACATGGAAACTATAAACAGAGAAAACACCCCATAGAGATATGCACTTGTCAAATGCATACCAATTGGCATGCATTTGCCAGCGGATTCTACAAACAGAAGCAATGCCATACAGCATCATGTAGGAAATATATATGGTTATACAACAGATGAAATAATATTCTGACTGTCCTATGTGTCTATATTTCTTACTAGAGTTTTATAATTTTCTGTGGCATCAGAAAATATTGCATAGATCCCAATACAATACTAAAACAGGTAACAGTATTCAAGTGACTGAATATAAATTAATGACAATAATAGTTCACAAGTATTCTGGCAATATGAAAACTCTTCTAAGCTAGTGTGCTATAATGACTAATTTAGAATAATAAGGCAGAATTTGATCTTTCAGAAAAAAATCAATTGAAAATTTATTATATGTTGAGGATGGATTTGCAATAAGAACACAGGCTTTTACAAGATAAGTAAATCCATTGAGATTGACTGATATTGACTATACACATTTGTTATATATATATATATATATATATATATATATATATATATATATATATATATATATATGGCATGTATAACAAATGTAGTAAACATCAGTGCAGAAATTACACATAATTTAATAGTGAAAAAATGAGTAAGAATTGTATACGTAGCTTAAACATATATGTTCATGTTTGATGCAAAATAAATTCAAGAATCACCAAGTACTTTCTGAGCAAAAATGAAAAGCTAGCATTACAATGTATCTATTTGTGAAACTGCAGGTGGTGCACACCTCAAAGGTACAGGAATAAGAGAAATCACATGGATTTACACTCCCTAAAGGTAAGTGTTTGAGATGGTTCAGTGGTTATATAAGCTTACTTGAAAGGCTACCAACCGAACTTTGATCCTCCTTAGTGCCCACTTACCAAGTAGGAATCAAAGGGACCTATAGATCTTTAATCCTAACAGGCTACAACATGAGAAGTACAGTCAGGAGAATAGGGAAAGTAACAAGCCATGGCAAAGCAAGAGAGAGACCCCTTCTCCTATGAATGTGAAAGGAGAAGAGAAAAACCCTGTGGTCCTCATCTGACCTTCATTTATGGTGGGCCAAGCATGCACACATAAACACACCATACACACACAATCACACACAAACATCACACATTGCACACCTTGCATTCACGCACACAAATAAGAAAAATAGAAAAACTGTATTAATTTATGTCATAATCTTCATTTATTCTGTCTTAAAAGATATTTTAAATGCTACTTATTTTGTAAATACATAATTTATTATTCTCCCCAGTAATTCTAATGTGTATTGCTAATACATATGGAAAAAGAAAAAGAAAAAAACAATAATTGTGAAACCACGCATGATTTTGAAGTCCTATGATCACAGGTACTCCAGAATCTTCCGAGGAAGTTGAAAACTCAAAGCATTGCCTCATTTACAGGGTGAGTTCATGGATAGCCTGGGCAAGGTAATGAGCCTTTGTCTCTAAATAATGAATAAAAAAGGAATGGGGCATGCTGTGGTTCACGCCTTTAATTCCAGTACTCAGGAGGCAGAGGTGGAGGATTACCATAAATTCAAGGCCACCCTGAGACTGCATAGTGAATTCCATGTCAGTGTAGATTACTGTGAGACCCTACCTTAAAGAAAAATGGGGGGAATATGTTGGGAGCCATTTTGGCTGGACTTGTATCTATAGCCCTGGGCTTCTGGCAGCAAGACATTAGCAAAACTATAACAGCCTTCCTGTAAGTAAGATTGTGTATCTTCAGTGTAGGGAAGCTGTCTCCCAGCAGTACATTAGCATAACCATAGCAGCTTTCCTGTAAGCAAGATTAGGTATCTTCAGCCATTTGGCTAGTCCTTTGTACTGAGAAATGATTGAAATGCAAAAACTCTGTAAAGGGAAGATTTTTTGATAAGGAACTTGTAAAGCTCATCAAATCTTTGTCCATGGAAAAACTGTTTGTAAAAAGATATAAAAAGGAATGCTGTGAAATAAACCATGTCTTCAGTCCTGGCTTGAGGCCTTGCTTCAGCCCTGGACTGGGGTCCATGCTTTCAGTCTTTCTTCTGTCTTTCCTTAATCCTCACTTCCCATCAGACTCGAACTCTTTCAGCTGGCAGGCTCCGGCAGGAATATAGCTCAATGCTAACATAGTGAAAGACCCTATGTTTGAGCCTATTGCCACTCTAACCTAAACAAATTACCTCCAGAAGTTATACCATAATGAAATATGGAAATTTGATGGAAGTTTTTCTGTGTGCAAGCATTTACATATACATGTGTGTGGAAGTACACATAGGCAAACATGCAGCACAAACGTGGAGGTCAGAAAACAACCACTGGTGTTGGGGTATGTGTTCTCCTCTTCCCCCTTTTCCTCGAAACAGGATCTTGCCTTCTTTTACCTCAGTGTGAGCACCACTGTAGTGGGGCTAGCAGCTTCCAGATTCTCTTGACCCCAACTTCCATTGTCATATACATACTGAGATCACAGCCCCATGCACCACTTTGCTTCTGTTGTGATGATTCTTGGGAACCAAACAGGCTATCAGGCTTGTAATGAACAGTAACAGTTTGAATATACTGTATGGATCAAAGTGCATAGGCATAGACAT
Source organism: Jaculus jaculus (assembly GCF_020740685.1). Lineage (NCBI taxonomy): Eukaryota > Metazoa > Chordata > Mammalia > Rodentia > Dipodidae > Jaculus > Jaculus jaculus. The sequence continues at coordinate 40,166,504 of NC_059116.1, read as the reverse complement.
TTATAAATCTTTCTGATGGGCATGCAATCTCATTTTAGCCAAAGAATACTGAGAGCTTTCTTTTAGAGTCTATGAGCTTCTGTGCCATAAGATTCTGACTTGTTTCTTAGTTCCAGTTATGAATTTCCTCGCAATGAGTGGGCCTCATACCCAATAATAGAGCATTTTGTTACCTCCATAGCTTATGTTTGACTATTGCCCTGGTGTGTGCATCTAGGCTGGAATGTTTATTTTATACCTTTCAGAACCCACTGCATGTTGATGTTGTTAGTGACCATTATAGCCTACCAGCTAGAATAACAGTTTATAGCACTATGAGGGATACCCAGAAGGGATCTGGCTTCCTATTCCCAATGTCTATGACTGCAACCTGTGGTATCTTTTTTGGTTCTTGTTGTTTTTTAAACACTTTTTATCTTTTATTTTTTTTAATTTTAATTTTTTTTGTTTTTGTAGTCAGTGAATATGGTCAAGTTGGTACCATTGTTAGTCTCCTCCCTGTTCTCCTCCCTCCACAGGGACCCTCCACGTTGGAGTATCTAGGTCATGCATTGTGGGATTAGCCTTTAGTTTTAGCCAATGTGTGGCTCTGACATTCTTTCCACTCCCTCTTCCACAAATTTCCCTCAGCCATGATGGGTTGATATTAGTTCTGCTTCCATGTTGAGATCTTGGGCACCTCTGTGTCTCTGGATATATGGTTTGGTAGGGGTTTATTGTTTACTGTGTCTATCTCCTTAATTGTTGTGCTGGTTCCTGGTTTGCCAAGAAAAAGAATTCTTGCCTATTTCCCCAATTATTCTTAGTTTCAGCTGGTACCCTTTTGAGGTAAGATGGAGTGGTTATCTCCTTAGGATCTGTGTTTATCTGAAAAAGAGAAGCAGATTCTTCAACAGAGAGCAAAGTTATTTGCAATTAAATGTGAGAACTGTACCGGCCTGCAGCAGGAAAGTTGAAACAAATCCCAAAGGAGGGAGTGGGAATGAATCTGAGACAAGAACACAAGGAATGGAGCCAAGACAAGTTCTGATCAAGGCTCAGGTTTATTCAGGCAGACACAAGCTTATATGCAGAAGATAAAAATTTCTCAAAGAAGCCTACATGCCTAGGGTCAGCTTCGCCAGCGCCATGTGTAACACCCCTGTGTCCAGTGCCTATGTCTTATGTTAAATAATGTCTTTGTGACTGGCGCCACCTCACCTGGGCTGCCTTCTCACCTAGGCTGCAGGATAAGGCCTTTGTGTTATGAGATTAAAGACCACCTGTAGCTTGCAGTTCCTCTGTAGCTCTGGACATCTCCCCCTTCTTTATTTTATAAAAGAAAGGGTTGTGCCAGTCTTCAGGTTTTCAGGGGCAGAAGGACATCCTTAGCTCCCAAGGTCAAAGAGCAGCTGTGGCTTCCAACATCTCCTCCCTTCTATACAAAAGAGGGGGAGGTTCGCTTTTTAGTGGTGGGCTTTTACCAACTGGGGGAGTAGTGACCTGACCCCTCCTGTGGGCTGCCTTTTTTCATCCCACAATCTTGGCAATTGGTACCTTTTGAGGAGGGGAGGCAGGGCCTTTATGATCATAATAAGTGTGGTACCAACCTCCATGCAAATCAGGTTTTTCTCTCAGGGAATTCAGAAGCAGTCAGAAAGGGACCTTCCCTTGCGGTGCTTTGCCTCACACCCATGTTGGTGCCCATATCGTACTCTATCCAATATGCATAGGTCTGAATCCTATGCAGCTCCTAAAGGAGGTGAGTCCATCATTGGACAAACGTATTATCTTTCAATACGTGCTCTGTCTTAGGTTGGATGCCTCCTCCCCCGATCTTACCAATCTCTGGCTACCAGCCGAATAAATTCAGGGAGAATTATTATAAGGTCTGAGGGAGCCAAGGACATGTTCTATACTGCATACCTCGGACCTCTGTGCAAACATTCGCAATAGACTTCATTAGACACTTGAAGAAAATATGTAATAAGTATAAAAGAAGCAGAAGGCAAGCTCCCACAGCTGCAAAACTGCCTATCCAGGAACTTAGAGAGTCCCAACTAGGCAACACAGACATAATTGCAGCAAGTAAATCATTAGCAGCCTTAGTGGCATCAAAATCAAGATGACTGTTCTGTATAGCTAAAATTTCTGAATGTAAACTAACCAAATCTAATGAAATGTTATCATGGTGCCAAATTCCTTCCAAGTGCATTTTGACCTTGACCCAATCTTCATAGCTAGCATTGTAAGTTTTAGAAGTGATGCAGATCCATTGATGGCATTCCAATAGAGCACTGATCTTTATTCCTTGAATTTGCTCTTTTAAGTAGGTCACTATGTCAAACAAGACATCTATCTTTTCTTCTAACTTCTTATTTATGGCTACCTGAGTTCCCAAAGCAACAGAAACGTTCTTAGCTAGGTTATTAAAGTGAGCAATAGCAGAAGTAGTAATAGAGGCTAATAATGTAATAAATACAGCAATTCCACCAATAATTAAACCTATAACTCTCTTTTGTCTACTTAAACTATTTTTAACCTCCTCTAGAATTTGAATAGCCTTGTCAGAATACCAAGGATTTGAAAGAATAACAGGAATCATAACAAATGCAGGTTGTTTGACAATCATTACAGTTTCAGAATCTTGAGAAACACAACTGGACAGATGACAATTATCACAGGTAACATTAAACATTCCTTCAGACCCATGATGCCAAGAAATATTTGTATTTCCTAACATCAGGGCATAAGGTGGTGTAACACAGGCCATAACAGTTCCCTTTAGAAGACTATTTGAATTATTGCTGGCAGATGTAACCTTGACACCTCCCATAGCAGCAGCAACTTTCCACATGTAAGTTTGCTGATGTCCATTGTCTGACCACCACAATCCTGAGGACAATCCAGTAGCCCAATCATTAACCCATAAAGTTTTATTCCCTATAGAACCTGCTGATCCTGACCAATCCTTAACATATCTAGTAGATCCAGAAACATTATACCTGATATATTTTTTTCCTACACATTTGCTCCAATGTATAGAGTTATCAAACCAAGGTGTATTTCCTTCACAGGGAATAAAGTCCTCTGGTGGACTTGATTTCCATAGGGAAGCCAAATAGAAATTCTGCTTGTTTGAACCTGCTTAATCTTCTTTATATTGTACATGCTCTTGTACATGCTTTACAGTAATGTTTCTTTCCCTTAATTCAAAACATCCCACTATGCTGGTCTTAGAAAAGCTTAGTGGAATACCTAGACCACACCCTGAATATGAACTCATTACTTGGTGTAATTTTATATTTTTACTAGATGGCATGCTTAGCAACCGAGTGTTATTGACTAGAACTATGATTTCTTTTTTCTCCCAGGTCACTGGATGTAATATAGGAGGGTCAGGAATATAGGTCCAGTAGAGGTCACTGTAAGCAAGATGTAGATGACTCTATATTATCAGGATCAGCAGTGTCCTCTTGCTTGATCTCATGGCCTGCATACCGGACCGAACGTTCTGGCAACCATCTGGCTCCATTTTCTTTCTGTGAAAAAATACAAACAGATCCTTGTCCCCATATTAATACAGGGACAGGTCCACTCCATTTATTAGTCAATGGATCTTTCCACATTACTTTAGCATAATTAGTCTTGGTTTGTGCATGCCAAAAACGGTCAGCAGCAGAAAAGCCTTTTGCATCCAAAAGTAAAAAATTTAAAATAAATAAAGCATGATTTAACCATTTTGTTACTGATTCCTGTGCCATTTCCCCATTTTTAGTTTTTTGTAACCAGATTTTTAATGTTCCATTTGCTCATTCAATGATGCCTTGCCCTTGGGGGTTATAAAGAATTCCAGTAACATGTTCAATATTAAAAGAAGAACAAAAGTGCTTAAATCCTGCACTTGTATATCCTGGTCCATTATCTGTTTTAAGTTGTTTAGGTACTCCTAAAATATTAAAAGAATGAAGACAATGAGCAATAACATGTTTAGCAGCTTCTCCCATTTGAGCAGAAGCTCAAATGAAACCAGAATAAGTGTCAATAGAAACATGTACAAATTTCATTTTTCAAAACTCAGGAATATGAGTTATATCCATTTGCCATAAATGGCCAGGAGTCAAACCTAGAGGATTGACACCATGGTGTGGCACAGGTAAAAATGTAAGACATTGTTGACAACTTTTAACTATCTGTCGTGCTTGTTCACAAGCTTGTTTTATATTTAAGATGTAGAGTATTAGCATTAAGATGATGAAGCTTATGAGCATTAATAGCTTCTTCCACAGAAAAAATTCTAGTAGCCTCGTCTGTATTAGCATTTCCCAGAGCTAAGGTCCGGAGAGATCAGAATGAGTATGAAGGTGTCCTACATAGAAAGGTGCTGAGCACTGGAGGATCAAAACTTGAACCTGTGCAAACAAATTGTAAACAGAAGGACTTATTCTACTACAGGTTTCTAAATAAGGAACTGAGTGGGCAATATATTGGCCATCAGTGTAAATATTAACAGATATAGTAGCAGTATGTTGCAATAAGGCTTTAAAGGCTGCCAGTTCTACAAATTGTGCAGATTTATAAGGAATATTAAAAGTATATGTTTGTCCATTTAAAGAATAAGCAGCTAGGCCAGAAGAAGATCCATCTTTAAAAGCCAACATAGCATCCTTAATAGGAGAAAATTGTGTATTGCAAGGAAAAATGACTTGACGTTACATGAAGAACTGAATTAATTAATGTTTAGGGAAATGATTATCAATGCTTCCTGCAAAACCTGCCATGGATAATGCCCAAGTATCTGAAAAGGCAAAAAGCCAAGAAACCTGTTTTGAATTATAAGGCTGACAGATAACCTGTGGTTCTATACCAAAATATTTAATAGACTCAGCTGTTCCTTCCATCACTATGTTAGCAACCTCGTCATAATAAAGAGTCACAGTTCTTGGAGGAGAAGATGCAAGATGTACCCATATTATAGGAGCTCCTTGCTACAACAATCCTGTTGGAGTATATGGGATAGGAAATACAAGTAACCACAATTCTTTACTATAGTCAATATAAGTGATAAATTGTTCTTCTATAGCCTCTTGTACTGTAATTAATGCTTTAGAAGCTTCAGGTGTAAGAGAACGAAAAGAAGAAGGATTAGAGTCCCCCTGTAGTATATTAAATAAAGGTTTTAATTCATGAATATTAAGTTTTAAATAAGGCCTAATCCAGTTAATATCTCCTAGCAATTTCTGAAAATCACTTAAGGTGGTAAGGTTCTGTGTTTTAAGAGTAACTTTCTTTCATTTAATTTGTTTTGGATATAAACAAAACCCAAGATAAGAAAAAGTGAAATCTTGTTGTACCTTTTCAGGTGCAATTTTTAATCCCCACATAGTGAACTGTGTTCCACATAGGAAAAACAAGTCAAACCATCTGTCTTTTCCTTTCCAGCTAATAAAATATCATCCATATAATATATATATCTGAGGAAAATTGCTTCTTGTAGAAACTAAAGCTTTAGCTACAAATTTCTGACATAAAGTTGGACTATTAGCCATACCCTGAGGGAAAACTTTCCATTGATATCTTTTCATAGCCTCCTTAGAATTACTAGAAGGAACACGAAAAGCAAAATGGCAACAATCGTGTGGATGTAAATGTATAGTAAAAAAAAGCAATCTTTCAAGTCAATAATCACATAAGAAAAGTCAGCCGGAATAGCTACAGGACTAGGCAGACCAGGTTTCAATGCTCCCATTAAATGCATAGTAACATTCACAGCTCTCAGATCTTGTAGTAACCACCATTTTCCCGATTTCTTTTTAATGACAAAAATTGGAGTATTCCAGGGTGAGGATGATTCCTCTATATGCCCTGCCTCTAATTGCTCTTGAACTAGCGTTTGTGCAGCTATCAGTTTTTCCCGTGTCAAAGGCCATTGATCCACCCATACAGGGTCATCAGATTTCCAACAAATAGGCTCTGTGTGGGGCAGCACGGCCTGACAAGTGGCCACTAGGGGAAATAGCCCAGCCCTTGATGATGTGCATTAGAAGCTACCTGAATAGGTGATGAGTCACCCTGTCCCCATTTTCCTAATCCCTTACCAGGCAAGTAACCCTGTCTAAGCATTTGAGCAGTAACAACTTCATTAGGACTACACATTAATAGTTTCCTTTGACTCAAAACATCTCTTCCCCACAGGTTTAAAGGCAAACTGTCTATAATGTAAGGTTTACAATACCCAGTATTGCCTTCCTCATCTTCCCAAAGTAATTCTGCAGCACTCTGCTCAGGACAAGAGGATTGTCAATTGAGTCCCTGTAGGATGCTTAGGCCAAGAAACAGGCCAATGATTACCAGTCAAAATAGTAACATCAGCTCTGGTGTCTAGTAACCCTTCAAAATGCTTCCCATTTAATTTTAAAGTTAATTTTGGATGTTCCTTACTGATGGGTTGAACCCAGTAAGCATCTGAGGAACCAAATCCTCGAGTCCCTCGACCCTGAACATTAGTGACCCTTCCTGTTCTTATCATTGGAAGGAGCAACAATTGAGCTATTCTCTGACTGGGCAATATTGTAAAAATTGTTTTTGGAGAAGACACCATAATTTTCAGTTCTCCTGTGAAATCTGCTTCAATAACTCCAGGTGCTACTTGTAATCCTTGCATAGTACTGCTACTTCTTCCCAAGATTAAGCCTACACTGTCCTTTGGTAGTGGGCCACATACTCCAGTAGGCAGTGCTTGAAATCCAACTACTGGAGTCAGTACTGTGTGGGTGGAGGAACTGAGGTCGAGTCCAGCACTCCCTGGGGTGTCTCAGAGAAGTTGGGAGACTGGCTGTTTGAGAAACAAACTGAATTGCCCCATAAACTTGTCTTTGCAGGGCCTGGGGCTGGCCCCTCCTCCCATTTCCCTGCTGCTGGATAATAGGGTTGCCATCTCTATCTGTTTTAGATCTACATTCATTTGCCCAGTGTTTTCCTTTTTTTCACTTTGGGCAAAGACCAGGAGCTGGATTATTGGAATTTCCATTATTTCTTTTATTTGGACAATCTTTTTTCATATGTCCTATTTTTCCACAAGTAAAGCACTTGCTAGATCTTGCTGCAGTGGCAGTCATTTGAGAAGGAATTCCTTGTAACGCTGCAGCCATGGCTATCCCCTGCATATAGCTAGGGCCAATATCAGCACATAATCTAATATATCCTTGTAGATCAACTTTCTTTCTATAAGGCCATATAGCTGCTTTGCAAGCACTGTTTACATTTTCATAAGCAAGCTGTTTTACAAAGTCTATACCAGTGCCAGCATCTCCAAATACTCTCCCTGCCGTTTTTATCAATCTATCTTCAAAATCAGCATAATTCTCATCAGGACCCTGTATAACCTTAGTTAAATTTTCCCCTGCAGTTTCTCCCTTTGAAGGAAGATTAAACCAGGCTTTACAAGCTGCTGTGGCTATTTGTTGATAAACAGCGCAAGGATATACAATTTGATTGCCATTCCCAGAACAATTTCCTTCCCCAGTAAGCATGTCAACATTCCAATTACCATTTCCTGCTTGTTGATTCAACATTACAGTCTTTTTGCATAAGTCATAGAAATCTACTTTCCAAATCAAATATTCTCCTCCTGATAAACAAGCTTTGCCTAGAGACTTCCAATCATCTGCTGTTAGAAATTTCCCTGAAAACGCTTCTACAATTGACATAGTATATGGCGATGTAGGTCCATACTGTGCACAAGCAATTTTTAATTCTTTTATGTCTTCAAAATTAAAGGAAGCATATTGCCTCATCATTTGATCACCCTGTTGAAATTCAGTTACTGGATAAGTCAATAGGAAAGCTCATGCTTCCTCATCACCTTCTTCCATGGCTATCTGTATTACCCTTTCTAAGGGGGAACAATTAAAAACAGGCTGAGTAGGATGCAATGAAGATGTGTTGACAATTTCAGGAGGCTTCTTAATAATACTATCTAACTCATCTTTTAACTTTCTTTTTTCTTCAGGTTTACTCTTTCCTTTAAAGCTGCCACCTCATTTTTAAATTCTGCTACATATACTTTTGTGGGGGGCATAGGGTCAGAGGGACACAGTGGGTCCCAATCTACATGATAATTAGAGGCCTCTTCCTCTAATTCTGCTGTTTCTTCTGGCTCTAATTCCTCCTCTTCCTTATCACTATTTTCCTTAGGAATTTGTAATATTGCAATGTTTTATTTAATTCTTTGTGAGTTACAGGTGTCCCTTTTTCAGGACTTTGATTTCTAATTCCTTCAATAACATCTAGAGTGTAATCTAACATTTGTTTCACTAAACTATCTTTTGTACCTGAATCCAAGACATCCCTTATCAAAGACCATAAGGAAGAGGCAATTACCGGAACCTTATTAGAACCATGAGTTTGTAAAAAGACATTTAATTCTTTCCCTACTTTATCCCAAGCATCTGAATCAAAATTTCCCTGCTCTATAAACCAAGGGCTTGTTTTATTAATGAGATCAAAAAATTTGCTTAAAGAACTTGATGCAATCCCAATTCCTTGTGCTCTTAAAATATCTTTTACTACAGCAATTAGCTCTTTTTTACTCTTTGCTTGTTCCATAACTGCGCCAACTTACCTCATTCCAGAAGACTGAGTGGGTGACTACAGTCCTCTTTTAAATTTTCACTTTCTTCCATGGATCCCGAGTTGATGTTGGCGTTCCTCACTAAAGTCCCTCCTATTCAGGTCCCTTTTTCCGGGCATCACGATGTGCTGGCCTGCAGCATGAAAGTCGAAACAAACCCCAAAGGAGGGAGTGGGTATGAATCTGAGACAAGAACACAAGGAATGGAGCCAAGACAAGTTCTGATCAAGGTGCAGGTTTATCCAGGCAGACACAAGCTTATATGCAGAAGATAAAAATTTCTCGACGATGCCCATGTGCCTATGGTCAACTTCGCCAAGGCCATGTGGTAACGCCCCTGTGTCCAGTGCCTATGTCTTATGTTAAATAATGCCTTTGTAACTGGCACCACCTCACCTGTGCTGTATTCTCACCTAGACTGCAGGATAAGCACTTTGTGTTATGAGATTCAAGACCACCTGTAGCTTGCAGTTCCTCTGCAGTTCCTGACAAAAACCATTGTTTTTTGAGAGTGTAATGGAGAGTGGGCTAACTTTTGGATATGATTCTGACTTGGTTCACAGCTCCACTTATGGATTCTGTTCCACTGAGCAGATCAGTTAGCCAAATCGAGAGCAGTTGTTTTCCCACCATGGCTATGTACCACCATTGCACTTGTATGAGCATCACATCAGGTTATTTGCTCCTGGGTAGGTTAGACCGTGCATTGCTTGGACAGATATTGGTCATTAATCCCATTTGCTCATGTGGCAATAGATGTGCTAACTGTCTGGGGACTGACTCTCTTCCAGCTTACAGCCCTGTTGCTCCATGATACATGTCAACAGTAAATGGTGTCTCGAGTAGTATGGTCTTATCACTAAACATGCTGGGTCATCAAGTGCTCTGACAAAAAACATATTTTCTTTTGGGAGATTTTGTAGGTCTCTGTGATCAAAAGCTTACTGTGGATGATATCCACCTGCTAGTACCGGGAGTTACAGGTCAGCACCCAAGAAGAGAAGGAAGAAAAAGATAAGTGATATAAAAGAGGGAGGGAGTAATGGAGAGAAAGAGAGAGAGAGAGAGAGAGAGAGAGAGAATGAGAGGCAGAAACAAGAGGAGATAATGACCATTTTCGTCATACCCTTTGGGGGGCTTGTGAATATGGTGCTCCCTCTAAAGGCCTGGATAAGTTTCAATCATATGGTCTGTCTATTAGGATGTAGAGGTTTATGGTACCATTGCCATTTCAGTCATTTTGTGTGCCTTACCCCCCCCCCTTACACTACCCTCCCTACTTTCCCTCCCTTCTCTCCCTGTTGTCTGACCTCCATATGCTTGATAGGTATATTGGCAACTTGGGAAAACTCAGGTTAGGGCTGTAGATGAGTGAGAGTATGCGGTGATTATCATTCTGTGATTTTGTGAGTTCAGTGAGAATTATTTGCTCCAGGTTTGACCATTTTCTTCACATTTCATTGTCATTTTTGCCTACTGCTGTGTAGAAGTCCATCAAGTAGATATACCACATCTTAGTTATCCATTTGTCTAATGATGGACATCTGGGTTGATTCCAGCTCTTTGGTATTACAAATTGAGCATCTATAAAGATGGTTGAGCAAATCTCTATGACTGAGGTATGGAGCTTTTAAGGTACATGCCCAGTAAGGGAATAACTGGGTTTGTTGGTAACTCTATAGTCATTTTTTTAGGAGGCTCCATATTGCTTTCCAAAGTGTTATGTATGGCGAGATGTATGGATCAAGTTTCAGTATCCTTCATATGGTTATCCAGGTGTCCACCACCATTTGTTGAAGATGCTGTCATTTTCACAGCCTATATTGTTAGGGCTTTTGTAAAATATCAAGTAGCTGTATTTACTTGACCCCAAATCCGGGTCCTTTATTCTATTCCATTGGTCTATACTCTTGTTTTTATTCCAGTATCATGCTGTTTTTATTACTATAGCTTTATAATATAGCTTTAGATCAGGTATGGTGATACCTCCAGAGATGTTTCTTTTTCTGAGGATATGCTTGGATTTCTGAGGACTTATGCTTTTCCAGATGAATTTTGAGTTCAATTTTTCTATCTCTGTGAGGAACTACTTGGGATATTGATGGGAATTATATTAAATCTGTAGATTGCCTTTGGAAGGATTGTCATTTTCACAATGTTAATTCTGCCTATCTGGGAACATGGGAGGTCTTTCCATTTTCTTAGGTCCTCCTCAATTTCTTTTTTGAGTGTTTTTTATGTTTTCATTGTATAGATCTTTCACTTCTGTGGTTAATGTTATTCCAAGGTATTTTTATTTTTATTTTTTGATGCTATTAAAAATGAGACAATGTCACTTATTTCTTTGTCTGTATCTTTGTCATTTGTGTATAGAAAAGCTACTGATGTTTTGTGCATTGATTTTGTAACCTGCTACTTTACTGAAGTTTATCACCTTTAAGACTTTTGGAATGGAGTCTCTCAGGTATCTTATATATACAATCATGTCATCTGTGAATAGCATTAATTGAATTCTTCCTTTTCAAATTGTACACCCTTTATTTCATTTTCCTGTTTTATTGCTTGAGCTAGGACTTCCAGTACTACATTGATGAGCAGAGGTGAGAATGGACAACCCTGTCTTGTTCCTGATCTCAATAAGAATTCTTTCAGTTTATCTCCATTAAGTATTATTTGGGCCTTTGGAGCTTTGTATTTGCCTTTACTGTGTTAAGATATAAACCGACCATACAGATTCTCTCCAATGTTTGGCTCATGAAGTGATGTTGTGTTTTGTCAAAGTCCTTTTCTGCATCTATCCAAATGATCATGTGGTTTTTGTGTTTAGCCTTGTTTATGTGGTGTATTACATTGACAGATTTCCATATGTTGAACCACCCCTGGGTTCCTGGGATGAAACTCACTAGATCAAGTTGAATGATTGATTTAATGTGTTGTTGAATTTGGTTTGTGAGGATTTTGTTCAGGGTCTTTGTGTCTAAATTCATCAGAGAAAGAGGCCTGTACTTTTCTTTCTTGTGTCTTCTCTACCGGGTTTTGGTATTAGTGTGCTAGTAGCTTCATAGAAGTGGTTGGAGAGCTTTCCCTGTACTCCAATTGTGTGGCACAGTTTGAGAATGCTTGGTTTCAGTTCTTACATTATGTGTTGATAAATTTCATCTGAAAAGCCATCAGGTCCTGGACTGTTCTTTTTGGGGAGGTTGTTATTACATTTTCAATTTTGATGGGTGTGATAGGTGTGCTTAGGAGATTAGTCTGTTCTGAGTTTTGCTTTGGTAGATACTATGTGTCTATGAATTTTCCCATTTCCTCCATATTTTTTCAATTTTGTGGAGTAGAAGTTCTTGAAGTAAGACCTAATGATTGTCCCAATTTCACTTTAGTCTGTTGTGAACTCTGCTTTTTCATTTCTAATTTTGTGAATTTGAAGCACCTCTTTTCTTGATCAAATTGGCCAAGGGATTGCCAATCATCTTCATTTTTTCACAGAATGAACCCTTTGTTTCATCAAGTTTCTTGATTGTTTTCTTAGTTTGCAATTCATTAATTTCTGCTCTGATCTTAATTGTTTCCATCCATCTGGAGCATTTTGGGTTGGATTTTTCATGCTTTTCCAGTGCCTTTAGGTGGATGGTTAGGTTCTTGACTTGGGATCTCTTTGTCTTTGCTATGAAGGCATTTAGTGCTATGAATTTTCTGCTGAGGATTGCCTAAATTATGTCCCGTAAGTGTTGGTATGATGTGTTCTCATTGTCATTCATTTCTAGAACTTTCTCAATTTCATTTTTCGTTTTGTCTCCTACCCAGTTATTGTCTGGGGTCAGGGTAGTGTGGAGCAGAGTTTATCTAAATTGGCACAGGGCTAGGGGCAGAGCAGAGAGCAGTGGGTCAGAAGTCGCCTATGGGTGGGCCAAGCTGGGGCAGGGATGGGGCCAAGAAGAGCTGTTGAAGTGGGGGTGGGGTTGTGGAGTGAAGCTTTTCCCAAGTTGAGGCAAATGGGGCAGGGCTGAGCAGGACCGAAGTGGGGGCCTAGCAGGGCTCTGAAGACATGTGGGTGTTGGGGAGCATCTCTGAATGTGCAGTGGGGGGGGGTGTTGTGGATTCCTGCAATAGCCTGTGCCTGGAGGCAAAGGAGGAACTACTAGCCTGGTTCTTCTTTCCTGAAGTTACTGCAAGTGTAGCCTGGTTCTGGGACTCTGGCTTGGGTGGCTACTTGGGGGGATTGGGAGACTGGTATGTTACTCAAGAGTGTGGGAATCAGCAGATTTTGTTTTTTGCCCCTCTGCAACCTCCTGCTGGCAATCTATTAGAGATTGCTCTCACCGAAAAGTCCCAGTGACCCCTTAATTACTTGTCTCTCTTTCCTGGGAGTTGCCCTGTGGGTAGCGGGTTGCAATATTGCCTGGAGCTTCACCTGTGGTACCTTAAGCAGTAGGTACTCACTGTTTAGATATGGTATATATAAGATGGATTTCTTTTCTTTTTCCTTCTGTATTTTATTTATTTGAGGGGGAGAGACAGAAAGAGGCAAATACAGAATGAGAGAGAATATGGCCACACCAGGTTTTTCAGCCACTGCAAATGAAATCTAGAAGCATGTACCACCTTGTATATCTGGCTTAATAGCATCCTGGGGAATTGACCCTGGATGCTTCACCTTTCCAGGCAAGTGTCAACTCCTAAACCTTCCCTCCAGCCCAACATGGATTTCTTGATCACAGCACATTGATGGGTCTTGTTTTCTAATCCAGCCTATTACCCTATGGGGATTAGACTGAGGAGATGAATTCTTTGATGTTTGAAGTTACAGTTGAGAAATGTGAATTCATCACTGTCATATAGAATACTTAATTGCTAAGTCATGTCTCCAGCCCTCAGTTTTACTTCCCATTGGGTTTTTCTTCAGTGTCTTCCTCTGTTTATTGAATTTCATTTTTATTTCTGGGTTTGACTTTGTTATGGTCTTTTTGGAATTCATTCCTGTATTTGATCATGTTCTCTTTGAGTTCGTTATGCTGTTTATAGAGTGTTCTTTGTTGTTTTACATCCACTTTACTCAGCCATTTGTTCAATACAACATGACCATAATCCCCTTCCACCACCGAAAGATTCAAATGTTGAATCCCATCTTTTTTACAACCATTTTCTCTTCTATTTGTTACCAACTTTTTCCTCCAGTTATGAAGGTCTTGTGTAGGTAGTGTCAGCTACAGTGAGGTTATGAATATCAAGGCTGCCTTGTGTATGGAAGATAGCATTATAAGTCCTTTCACCCTGAGAGTGCTTATATTCTCTCTTCTTCCTCTTCCACAAAGGTCTCTAGCCTTGGAGAGTGTGATAAAGATGTCCCACTTATAGCTGAATAGTCCACTGTTACTTCTCAATACTTCAGTGTGTTCTGAATCACTCCCATGGTCATCAACATCTGAAAAAGAATCTTTGGCAGAAACAACTTCTTGGCCAAAAGTGAGAGTATCATTAATATATGGGTATAAATTAGGTAATTAGACAACTTTTGGTCAGCATAACATATCACATTAGCAAACCAACAGTATACTCCCCCCCTTAGGAATGATGATCTCCTCATCCATCTCCTTTTGATTAGTTTTTTAGTACCAGTCTGGAAATGTTTCCCTTGGACCTGGTCTGAAATATAATCAAAGAGCAGTTTATTTCCCCTAAAACAGACATATAACTGTTTCATTAGTTTGCATATTTGGCCAGGCTGGCCAGCCCTAAAACTTGCAGAGTCCACTGATTATTAATAGCATGGATGACTTTTCTCCCCCAACAGGCTAATAGCTCTCTCCAGCATCAAGACAGCTAGTCAACAGGAAGGAACAGTACCAGCTTAGCTCAAGCTTGGTTCCTCAGTGATATGCAGCCCATGCATGAGTTGTCCTCAGCCAATGGTTTTACAAAATACTTCTAGTGAAGAAATCAAGAGCCTTGACACTCATCTGTAATGTCATTAGGCATCTCCCTAGCCAACAACTTGCTGGAAGACATCCACTCCTGGCAATGAAGTTTTTCTAATAACAATATATGGCTTCTAGGCATGACATCCAGGAGACGTATGACTAAACTCTATCTTTTTTAGCATATACACTATTCTCTAGTGAAGAAGCTGTTTTACATATGGCTTATTTATTAAATCTTTAGTTCAGATTAACACTCCTCCCATGCCCTCTTCAATTCCATCTCCTTCCTTAGCTCCACTTAGTCCATTTTACCCCCAGTATTCTACCCCCCCCATAACTTACACAGTGTATCCTCACCCAAAGCTTTCCCCTCTACTCCTTCCTTCATAGACTTTTTATCTTCCTGGACTTTTGACATTTTTAAACATTTTTAAATTCTTATGCTATTTTTACTTACTTGTTTACTAGAGAGAGATAGAAAGAATGAGGCAGAGGGAGAGAGGGAGGGAGAGTGGCAAGAAGGGAGAGAGATAATGAGTATGCCAGGGCATGCACCACCTTCTGCATCTGGCTTACATGGGCCTTGGCAATGTGAACCTGGGACCTTTGGCACTGTAGGCAAGTGCCTTAACTGCTAAGCAATCTCTCCAGCTCTCTACTGACTTTTATCACAACTCACATACAAACCTAAACATTTGAAGCTAGGATTTAATATGACAAACCATAAAGCTTTTAACTTTCTGGGCCAGGGTTAACTCACTTAGTATAATCTTTTTGAGATCCATACATTTCCTTACAAATTTCCTAATTTTGTTTCTCTCTAAACCTGAATGAAACTTTGCTGTGTACAAACATACCACATCTTCATTTTCCATTCATCAGCTTAAGGGCATCTAGGCTATTTCCATTTTCTAGCTCCTTTGTTAGTTCTACCCAAAGAACTCATTTGCTTTGATCACTATCACGAGTAAGGAAGACACAGTAATTCCACCATAAGACAAGAGACATTTACCCACCTATGCCACTCCCAAGTGTATAACCTGAAGACTCCACTTGGCATATAATGGTACTTGCTCAGCCATGTTTGTGGATGCTGTGTGAACAACAGCTTGGAAGTGGATCTGGTCCAGTTGACCTTCAAATAATAGATGGATAATAAAGATATGGCACATGAGCACTATGAATATCAATTTGGTGGTAAGGAAAATATAATTTTAGAAAATAATGGAAGGGCCTGGAACAAACTATATAATGTGAAGTTACCAAGTCTCAGAGAAAAGAGCTGTGTGTGTTCTCTCATATGTGGATCCTTACATGGAATACTTTTATTTGTCCACAAGTTATATTAAGCAAGTTTAGCCCTGATTATTGAGCTAGACTTGGAGAGAGGGAAGTGATTAAGGAATATAGGTGTGCATATTAGACACTGCAGTAGTATGATAAAATAGAGGAGATGAAAGGCTTAATAGGGGCATGTATAAGGGAGGGATCTTAGAGGATTCACAAAAGTAAAGATGATAGGAATTACTACTACTATAGATAAGTACTTCTTGTTTAGTTAATTAAAAGATAGAGCTCTCTTAAACATAGACAGAGCATGATAGGGAGTTTGGAGAAAACCATCTTGCTAGGATTGTGAAAGATTTACTGTAAAGCAATAGGCTGTTTAAGGTGAATCAATCTCAAGGCCAGCATTGGGCCACCCCAACATGAGTTGTTACACTATGAAGTTCATGAGGCCCTCAAAACAGTGTGGACCATTGCCAAAGTACCACACAGCTATAGTAATAAAACCAGCATGCTACTGACAAAATACTTTCATATAGATCAATAGACTATAATATAGAAATAAACCCATATATCTGTAGCCACCTAATTTTTGACAAATGTAGGAAAAACACATTGTACAAAAAAGATAGCTTCTTTAAAATATAGTTCTGAGAAAATAGGACATCCACCACTATAAAATGAAATTAGCTCAATATATCACACAGTGTGAAAGATCAGCTCAAAAAAGCCAAATTCTTAATGCAAGATTGGAAATTCTGAAACTGCTTTAGGAAAACAGTGAAATTATTTTAAATATTGTCATGGGAATGAATTGTCTAAAAAAAAGACTCCAGCAGCACAGGTAATAATTAAAATTGAGTTTCATAGAAACTCACCAAAAGCCTTCCCCTCTACTCCTTCTTTCATAGACCTTTTTATCTTCCTGGACTTTTGACATTTTTTAAATTTTTATGTTATTTTTACTTACTTGTTTACTAGAGAGAGATAGAAAGAATGAGGTAGACAGAGAGGTAGGGAGAGTGGCAAGTAGGGAGAGAGATAATGAGTATGCCAGGGCATGCACCACCTTCTGCATCTGGCTTACATGGGCCTTGGTGATGTGTTCAGTTTCCACACATTGCGTGCAAAAACTAGCATTGTTAAGAGACACACTAAAGAATAGGAAAATTTTGACATTATGCATACACACACACACATACACACCTCAGTATTCATATGTAGAATCTATAAAAACTCCAAAAATTAAAAAAAAAATTCAAAAACCCTATCAATAAGTGAGCAAATGAATGAAACAGTTGCTTAAGCAAGAAACACAGCCAATGAATATTTAAAATTTTTCAACATCCTTAGCCATGAAGGAAATGAAAATTAAAACTGTTTTGAGGAGCTGAAGAATGATGGCTTAGTGATTAAGGCAGTTGCTTGCACAGCTTGCTATCCTGGGTCTGATTCTCCAGTGCCCACATAAATCAAGATACACAAGGTGGTATTTGCACCTGGATCACTTTTGCAGTTGCAAGAATACTTGTAATGCCCATCTAATCTCTGTCTTTCTATCTCACTTACCTGCTCACTCTCAATTTTGTTCTTCTCTTGTTTTTTTTTGTTTTTTTTTTTTTTTTTAATTTTGTTGTTGTTCTCTCACTCATTGTCTCTCTCTAAAATTCAAAACAAAAACAACAACAAAAAACTGGTTCAAAGATCCTATCTCACCCCATTCATAATTACTATCATCATGAAAGAAGGCAATTGCTGGTGAGAATGTGAGATTGTGGGGAAAGAGGATCCTTTAAACCCTGTTATTAAGAATCAAATGTACACTGGGTGTGGTGGTGCCCACAATTAATCCCAGCACCAAAGTGGCAGAGATAGTAGGGTTGGTCTGAGTTCAAAGCCAGCCTGGGAGTACTAATTGAGTTCCAGGTCAGCCTTGGCTACAGTGAGATCCTAACTCTTAAAAAAGGGGGTGATTAAAGACTGAAGAAATGTACGAACACACCCAGCTAACAAGCTAATATTATAAAACCATAATGTTATTTTTAAGTGATCTGTGCAATGTCATGCATTTTATCAGTTGGTTATTAGCAATGGATGTGCATTGTAGGGAAGAACTATAAAAATAAAGGGCATTCCCTACATCATGCATGCAGTCATGGCATGTGGGCCTTTCCAATCATGGAATGATGCATAGCTTTGGGGTAAATACTTTTCTGAAGAACATGCAGTTTATTAGCCCTATTGGAGATGTAGTGAGTATGAACAAGAAAGGGCAAGAAAATGATGAGTATAATATCCTCAACATTTGGCATTTCCTCCGTGGTCTTGATCTGAAGATGAAAATAGGACAGTTTCCCCCACATTTTTCACATGGTCGACAATTGTATTTATCTGAAAACATGCCAGAGTGGGCCAAAGGAAGTAGTCAAGTGGGTTGGCCAGCTGTAGGGCTTTATACTAGGTATTTTAACCATGTTTTCATGGCATGTGTGTCTCCTCATCATATATTGATTCCTAGATACATTTTGAAAATTTTTAAATATTTGAGAAAACTGTAATTTCCATGAATTTGTTTCCATATGCTTATAATAAAGACATTATACAATAGATCAAAATCACTATGATCATCAGGCACTAAAAATAAATTTTTCATGTTCCAATCTGCTAAAATTTTATCTGGTTTTAAAGGAGTACCTTATAGGCATTTCCCTGATACATATCTTCATTCCTAGATCCTGCCTTCAATGTGCACTGTGCCCTGTTGTCCTAGGTTCAGGGAATCCCATCAAGAGGGACAAGCTGCCTGCTGCTTCGATTGCTATCGGTGTCCAAAGAATGAGATTTCTAGTGACACAGGCAACTGCATGTGAGAATAAAAAAACATACCTCAGATTGATTATATTCTATAACATATGTGAGGATTTCAATGGTCCTGGAAGGAAATTCAAAAGAAAAAAAATCAGCCAGGCTTGGGGGCACATGCTTTTAATTCCAGCACTGTGATATAGAACACTAAAACCCTTGATTGTAAGAAACAAAACTTCATCTCCATTTTAAGTGTCATTTGTATATACTTTGTGGATGAGAGATACTTTTTAGAGGAAAATTTATTGAATTATTGAAAAAATACACACCCTATTACTTCAACACATTGTTTTAACTTAAACTGATTCTAAATTAATTGCTGAGAGTATTTTCTCATGAAAACCATTTTAAGAACTAAACATTATTAATCTCCAGAGTGGAATTGCTCACATGGTGTTAATGCACCTAATTTTTTATTGGTTTTCAGTATGCCCAAGGTCCCATCCACCCCTGAATCCTTCCTCACCCATCCCATTTCTAGCAGGTCCCTGCCAAAGAGTACATTTACAGACTTGATTTTTGCACTGACATGCACACAGTAGAGCATGACTATGGATGGCTGTATTTCCTGTTGTCTTTTAGTCCCACAAGGGAAAGGTACAGAGATGAACACTGAAGATGGACCAATCAGAGACTGTCATGAATGTGCACACTATGACCCATGGGCTGATGTCAGTGTTTGAATCATAGAGGTTTATAATGGGAGAAGAATTTGGAAGCTGATCTTATTTGCTAGGGGAGTTACAGATGTAAATAATTAACAATACAGTTAGAACTAGCTAAAAGTTTTAACTGTGAATTCTTTTCATTACAGCATATGCTTTTAAGCTTTTAATTAGCAATCTTTTTTTTCATAAAGATGATTTTCCAAAATCAAAATCTCTCACACCATGCTTCCCTTTCTCTTTCTGATTCCTCCCTCCACTGAATCTCTTTTCTTCCACACTAGGCTCCCTCATTTTTCAGTGTCATCATTTCTCCTTCTTTGTGCAGGGCTTGTGTAGGTTAGTGTCAGCCACTGTGAGGTAATAAGTACCATGGCCAAATATCATAGAATATCTGGTGGAAATATTTTTAGAGCTACGAGTTGGGCCATTATTCACAGATGTACTGCCTTTTCCCCATAACTGATGGCTTCCTCCACAATTCATGACCCACAATCCCCATGGGGATGACCTGCATCCCCAGCGAGGAAGGTCCCTTTGGAAGGGAGCAGAAAGGAAGGAAAGGAAGGTACCAACATGTGCTGTTTACATACTGAGTATGCCCATAGCTAATAAAAGAGTAAATGAATAAATACCATGACCCTTTTGTTTCTGGAAAACATTATTGAAAGCAGTCCTACCCTTCCTTGGGCTATTATTTCCTTCCCACCTCCTTTTCTGGACTCTGACCTTGGAGGGCAAGATATAAATGTCTTAGTGCTGGGCACTTCCCCGTCTCTGCTCAGCACTTTGATGTGTTTTGAGAGTTTGTAGTGGTCACCATAATCCAAAAATGAAATCTTCACTAACTATGCGCATAAAGATATATCTATTTAATCTAACAACATGACTAGTTTCCCACCACCCAGGGCTTGTGACCTCCACAGTTAGGGATCTTGATTCATTTTTCAGTGTCAAACATGAATTCTTTCCCACAAGGTTGGGCTAAAATCTATTCAGGGAGTATTTGATTCCCACACATCGAACATGCTTGCATTGTACCAGTTGGTGAATTTTGTCTAGATAGCCAGGCCTTTCTTGCTACTTATTTGTAGTTAAATTCCATTGTGGTCAGATAGAATGCAAGGAATTATTTCAATTTTCCTGAATTTGTTAAGATTTGCTTTGTGTCCTAATATATGGTCTGTTTTAGAGAATGTTCCATGTGCTGCTGAAAAGAATGTATATTCTGCAGCCTTTGGATGAAATGTTCTGTATGTATCTGATAAGTCCATTTTTTCTATGACCTCATTTAGTCCAGATGCCTCTCTGTTTATTTTTTCCCAGGATGACCTGTCAATTGTTGAGAGTGGGGTGTTAAAGTCACCCACCACCACTGTGTTTGGTGTTATCTGTGACCTTAGTTCTAATAGTGTTTGTTTGATGAATTTGGGAGCCCCCATGTTAGGTGCATATATGTTTAGGATTGTAATGTCTTCCTGTTGGAGTGTGCCCTTAATCAATATAAAGTGACCTTCTTATCTTTCTTGACTAATGTTGGACTGAAATCTACCTTGTCAGATATTAGGATAGCAACCCCTGCTTGTTTTCTAGGCCCATTTGCTTGAAACAACATTTTCTAACCTTTCACCCTAAGATAATGTCTATCCTTTGTAGAAAGGTCAGTTTCTTGGAGACAACAAATTGTAGGATCCTGCTTTTTAACCTCGTCTGCAAACCTATGTCTTTTGCTTGGGGCATTGAGGCCATTGATATTAAGAGATATTATTGAAAGGTGTGTATTTATGTTTGCCATTTTGTGTGTGTGTGTGTTGTTCTGGTTCTACCTTTGCTCTCTTGTGTTAACTAGTATTTGAGTATTGCTTGTATTTTCCAGGTTCCTTATATGTGTGCTTTTCCTTTTCTTCAGCATGGAGGATTCTATCAGGTATTTTCGGTAGTGCTGGTTTTGTCTTCAAATACTCCTTTAACGTGCCTTTGTCGTGGCATGTCCTTATTTCTAGGTCTATTTGAATGGACAGCTTTGCAGGATAAAGTAACCTTGGTTGACAGTTATTATCTTTGAAAACTTGGAAGATATCGCTCCAAGCCCTTCTGGCTTTAAAAGTTTGTGTTGGATAATCTGCTGTAATCCTGATGGTCTTGCCTTTGTAGGTAACTTGATTTTTTTTTCTCTCACTTCTTTCAATATTTTTTCTTTGGTTTGTGTGTTTGGAAGTTTGATTATAATATGGCGAGGAGAGGTTCTTTCAAGGTTTTGTCTGGCTGGAGTTCTAAAGGCTTCCTGTATCTGCATTGGCACCTCTTTCACAATTTGGGGGAAATTTTCTTCTATGATTTTGTTGAAGATGCCTACTATGCCTTCTACTATGCCCTGAATTCTTGTATTTGATCTTGTCATAGTGTCCCAAATATCTTGAAATTCCCACGCATACTTTTCTTTAAGTTTGTCTTTCTCCATGTTGGACTGTATTAGATCTGCCACCTGGTCTTCTAGCTCAGATGTTCTGTCCTCTCCTTCATCCATTCTACTGGTGAGATTTTCTACAGAGTTTTTTTTATTTCTTTAACTGTGTTCTTCATTGCTAGCAATTCTGACTGGTTTTTCTTTATTATTTCTATTTCCTTATTTATGTCTTGTATTGCCTTCTTTATTTCATTAAAATGTTATCCTATGTCTTCTTTGATTTCCTCTTTGATTCCTTGATTTCCTCTTTGATTTCTTCTTTGATTCCTTTGATTTGTTCTTTGACCTCTTTGAACATATTTACAATCATTCTTTTGAAATCCTTCTCAGGCATTTCCTCTAACTCATTCTCACTGGAAGTCATTTCTGATGCATTAATACTTTTAGGTGGATTTATATCATCTTGCTTTTTAGTGTTTCTTGTGTTATAATGTACATATTTTTGCATCTTGGTTTAAGTTAATGCTTGGAATTTCTAGCTAGCTGGGTAGTCTTAGCTATACCAATTGATTTGATGTTATATATCTTTAGGGTAGGAGCTGAAGGTGTTAGGTGTGGCTCTTAAGATTCTCAGAGTATCTACAAAGGTATTCCTAGGGGTTGATTTTCCCTGCTATGGGAGTATTCAAGTAGGCTGAGTAGAATAAAATACAGGTAGATTCTAAAATTTAACTAAACACTGTATACATTCAATCAAAAACAGCCCCGAGTATTTATGCAAGAGTAGTTATTATAACAACCAGATCCTATATCAACAAAGAAGTTAAGATTTCTGGTCTGTTGAGGGATCTAAGTCAGCTTGTGACCAAGTGAGACCCTTCCCTCGTGCAATTCCAGTTACCTTGGATGATTTTGGTCTCAGTCATGTTGCTGGCTGGGTTGTTGGGCTGCTGTTCTGATTTCTGGTGCTGGGCCCTGGCTTTTCCGGCAGGGCAAACTAAGCCTGGCAACTGTGGCCCTGCAGATCATCACCCCCACTACTGGAACTGCTAATGCTGCTGCTGAAGCTGCCACTGCTGGATCTGTCACCACTGCTGCTAACGCTGCCGCTGCTGGGTCTGTTGCCGCTGTTTCTGAAGCTACTGGGTCCACCACCACTGCTGCTGCTGCTGCTGCTGCTACTGCTGTAGCCACCAGTGCTGCCTCTGAAGCTGCTGTTTCTGTGTGTGCAACTGCTGCTGGTGAGGCTGCCGCTACTGGATCCACAGCTACTGGGCCACTGTTGCTGGTGCCAGAGCTGCTGATGTTGTTGCTGGACTCTGCCCCTGCTTGAGTCCCACTTTTGGCTCAAGTTGGTGTGGCCAGGTCCTGGGACCACTGCTCTGTTCGCTGGAGCTGGGCACAGGCAGTGGGGGAGGGGAGAGAGCCACAGCTGCTCTAGTTCTCTCACTGTTCCACATGTTCTTCTACCTTGTGATCTGCTCCTCCGTTGTTCACTGCCACTCTCCCTTCACGTTTCTAGAGTTTGCAGAGAGCTCTGGTGTGAGTGAAAGCTCCCTTCACCTGTTTTTTCCTGTGGCTTGCACTGAGCCTGGCGACTTTCTGGTGCGCCACTGCCACCGCCACTGTTGGTGGACCTGCCGGGCCGCTTTTGCTGGTCTGTGCAGACTCTCGATGCTCTGGATCTCTTCTACTTCTCTGCTGCCACTTAAATTTCCTATACACCTTGCTTTTTAGTAAAAGTGTGTATTTTTGCAGAGTTTTTTTGGTCCTTCCCCCCCATAGGCTGCATTGGCGTGGTACCTATGCCACCATCTTAACCGGAAGAAGGAGGAATGGTTATTTTTAATGCCAGTGGATAATGAAAGAAAAAAAGTTATTAAACATAATGCTCTATTATAAAGGAAATCATAAAATTGTACCTATTCAAATGACACTATTATATTAAGTATACAATTCAAATGATATGACTAGTTATGTATTTACTAGTGGCTAAATACTAAGTTACCATTTTTTTTTTCAATTTCTACTCCCTGGACATCTTTTATGTGAGAAATAAACTAAAAATGTTGGATGGCATGTATCTTATCTAAAATTATGGTATTTGTCACTTAAACATGAAAGCCTGAGTTCCTATCTCCAGTGTCAATAAACAAGCAAGAGTGGTGGCCACATGGGAGAGGTGAAAACAGTAGGAGCCTAGCATTTGGTGTCTGACTAGTCTAGTGAAATTTTTGAGCTCCAGATAAAGTAATGTACACTATCTTAAGAAAATTGGGTGGAGAGCATTTGAGAAGGCCACCAATGTTGAACTCTAGACAGCAAATCCCCAAACACACAGGTCCATTCATACACAGGAAGAAACATGTAAAACACACATTCATATGTGTATATGTGCACACACATGCACCACATATACACACATGCACACACCAAATGGAAATAAAGGTATCTTCATCTTGTACATATTCAATATAAAAAGATATTCTTCAAATTTATCTTATGAGCAAATATATTTACAAATAAACATTATCATAAGTCATAGCAAAATTTCCATCGTATAGATAACAGTAAGGAGTTCTTACTTGTCTCACCACAGATCACCTTTATTCCTTGGAAATTTGGTAACTGACTTTCTTCAACCTCATTTCTCAATAATGCCTTGAATAATTTACCAAGACAAAAAATTATGGAGGGAAAATTTAATAAAATGCACAGAAGCTACCTATGTCCTCTCAAAACTAATTTGCAAAACCCTGTGCAAGGTGATGGTATACAGCTTTTGGGGACAAATATATTCTGGTTATATTTACATTCATAGAATTATTATCATTTAATGATGGAGGTGGAAGATTTGAATGTCCCTACTGTGAATATACCATACAGAGCTCCACCTAGAGACAGAGAGTACACTGTGCGAGCTTTCACACTAACCTTGGAATGTGCAGTCTTCAAATTTGTACATATAACATTTAGAGTTTATGAATTATCCAGTTTAACCTATTATTCCATTTTTATTGAGGCAAGAATTCACTCTAGCCAAGACCTACTTGGAAATCACTGTGTAACTCCGGGCTGGCCTCATGCTCTCAGTGGTCTTCCAATGTCTGCCTTCCAAGTGAGTGATTTAAGGTATGAGGTACCACACCTAACAGGTAAGAATTTTATTATGATTCTGAATGTGTTGATACAAGAAGTATTAAGATAATTAAACTATTTCATATATGTGGGATAAGAGAAAATAACAATGGTTCCAAAGTGTCCTTCACCATACATGTGAGGTCAATTAATTTTGAGTCATGTCTTCAGGATAATCCACTTATCTTGCTGTCAATGCCAACACAGAATGAACAGTTTTCTATCATGCTGAACACACTTATGTGAGACATCAGTGACACATGAAAACTGGAGCTGTACTGATGAGTCTTTGCTCTCTGCCTCAGACATGGAGCAGTGTGTGAAGTGTCTAGATGACCAGTACACGAGTGTAGAGCAAACCCACTGCCTGCAGAAATCTGTGACATATCTGGCTGATGAAGACCCCTTGGAGATGGCTCTGGCCTGTCTAGCCCTGGGCTTTTCTGCACTCACAGCTGCTGTTTTGGGAGTCTTTGTAAAGCACCAAGACACTCCCATTGTGAAGGCCAATAACCACACCCTCAGCTACATCCTGCTCATCTCCCTCAAATGCTGCTTCCTCTGTTCCTTCCTCTTCGTTGGACGTCCCAACTCTGTCATCTGCGTCCTGCAGCAGATCACTTTTGGGGCTCCCTTCACTGTGGCTGTCTCCACTGTCTTGGCAAAACAGCTATTGTGGTTCTGGAATTCAGTAATGGACTTCAGACTGGATTATACCCCAATGTCACAAAAAAGATTCAAAAATATATCCTAGATAGTTTAGACAGTGTGGTAGTTTGAATTTATAACCCTCAATACAGTCAAATATTTTATTAAATATTGTTACTTCGATTTTGAGTCAGCTGCTTGAAGAGGTGTCACTGTGGGTGGATCCTGGGTTCCAGCCCTAAGGTTTTACTGGAGTCCAGTGTGAATTCCACCATAAAGTACACAGAGTAATTTCTACCTTGGTCTCTTATAGTTTGCCTGCCAGTTTTGCTTTTGCTTTTGTTGATACTGGTGGTTTTTCACTTTCACCAGTAAGCAACATCCCCTGTATGGGTCAGCTGGAAATAAATCACTTTCCCCCATCAACTGTGTCTGGTTTGCAGGTTCCACCACTAGTGTGGAGCCAAGTACAAAATACAGTAATGACATCATGTGAGAGTTCCTACTTGCTTGAGGGAAACTCAGTATATATGCCTTACGTTATGAAGAGAGAAACATAGAAGAAAAGAGAAAAAAGTAATTAATATTTGCTATACTTAAAAGAAAACAATGATTTTTCAAAAACAAAATGGAATTTGATCTGTGAATATCAAACAAGGCAAAACCACATATAACCCAGTATTAACCATCTGAACCATCTTTACATGTGCACTTCCTTGTCATTTACCCACTGTGAGGCCATCACACCATCTGTCTCCAGAAATAACTCATCTGTCCAACTGAAACTGCACAGACAAAAGCAAGTATATCCACTGACCACTCTTCCACTATAGGGTATTTAGTGGTTGCCCTGGTACACTGTGATATCCTTGTTGGTTGTTGTGATGTTACAATAATGATTTGTGATGGCTCAGCTGGGAATGTTGACATTACCATGGGGCATTGTGGTACACAGTGTTAGATGGTGTGATAATTTTCTGGTTTTTTTATTTGTATAAAATTTAAATTTTATGACCATGGTTGGACCCTTTTACACTTAACACAATGGAAATGTTTGTTTTTTCCCCAAAGGAAAAAATTCTGATTCGTCACTATGTTGCACAGTAGAATAAGAGTTCAGGCACCTTCAAGTTTAAAACTGCAAATAACAAGACATAATTTTACTTCCAAAATCTGAAGTCATCTACATGAGTCTGCAGTACTGTATCTCTAAAACGTCATTACTATTCTGATAAAATAGTCCCCTAGTCACATTTTTTTTAAACCCTCTGTCCCACCAAAACTTCCTGAGATCTGTTTAGAGACCGAAGTCTTGTGATCATTCTCCAGGGTACTGGCAGTTTTGTAACCATAAGGGGAGATGGTGACTAATTTTATGTATCAATCAGTTGTAGTCTGTTGATGTGATTGGAAGCCTTGACAAATGCCTGGTGGCGATTGCAAATAACTGCCAAACATATGGGGATGATACAGTAGCCCACCGTCTTGGGGTCAGCTCTTGTGCAAGAGTAAAGGAACAACAACATCTGTAAATAAGGAATAAGAACAATAATTGTCCACAACCAGAAAGGCAAGGAGAGCAACCGAGCTTTCAAGGAGTGTGTCCATGTGGTTCCTTCCTGAGGCTCCTCGGGGTGCTGTTGAATGTGTTCCAAAGCCAGCCTGTTGTGAGTCTCATTGCTTTCAAAAACATAGTAAAATGCTGCTGCACTTGCTAACAGATACAGTCCCACTCCGATCCATCCCATCCGCTGTCGGAAGTTCATCATTCTCCATGCTCTGTGCAGTGGTCCCAGAAATCTTCCTGTTGCCAAGGCAAGCGCTGAAGAGTCACTCGCTTCTGAATAATCGGGTGCCTTTGGCATTTCAGAGCAAGCCACCATAGAGAAGTGTCCTGTGTCGCGGCTCCGGGTAGGGCAGGCGTCGCCAGCCCGGAGCAGAAGCTGCTGTGACTAAGTTCGGCGTGACCACTGTCGGTCACGCGGTGGCCCAGCGCCGCGGTCACCCCGGAGCCCCAGTCCCACCGCAGGCCCGGCGGGACGCTCCCCAGCTCTGCGGCCTCGGAGCCGCCCCCGCCCCGGGCAGCGCCGAGCGCGCCTGCTGCTGTCCTGGGAGGGGGCGCCTGCCCCGCATTGCAGCGCTGTGATCCCACACCCCGCAGGGTCCGGCTGGGCCTGACCGCAGACCCAGCGACTCCAGGGTCTCCAGTGTGATAATTTTCTTCAGGTGTCCTCCATAAACTTAGGTGTTCTGAATGCTAGGTTTTCAGCTGATGGAAATTTGGAAATTAATGCCTCCTGGAAGGAGTGTATTGTTGGGGGTGGGCTATGGGTGTTACAGCCAGTTTGCCCTTGTCAGTGTTTGGCACACTCTCCTGTTGCTATTGTCCAACTTATGTTGGTCAGGGGGTGATGTCCACACTATGCTTATGCCACTGTTTTCCCTGCCATCATGGAGCTTCCCCCTCCAGCCTGTAAACCAAAATAAACCTCTTGTTTTCCCCACAGGCTGGTCTTGGTTGGGTGATTTCTATCAGCAATGCAAATTTGACTGCAACTGATGTCACAGTGTGATTTGTGATGTCTGTCAGTCTCTGTCAGTTGGGAATTATCTGTCAGTTGACTTTTGTGTTGACATAGAGGAACACTGTGAGATTACATCAAGACCTGTTGCAGTGCCAGCAGGATGTGGGGTATTCATGTTCTGTGACGGTACTTGTGATTTCACTGGGAGAGTTATGATGTCCCAGTGCGAAAATACATAACATTTGAGGACTGTACTGCAACACTGGGCATTTTGTTGTCACAGTAGGGTATTTTGAAGGAATATTTGGCACAATGAATGTAACAATGTGGCATCATAATGTGAAAGTGAGCAGTTACGATGTTACAGTCCTGTACAGTGATGGCCCAGTTGTTTTGTTAAGTGTATTAGGGTACTGAGATATCACAGAGAGGCACCATGACATCATTTCTGGATGTTGTGTTGTCATACTGGGGCTGTCCAATGCCATGCAGTATCAGACTTCCATATGATGATGTCACTGTTGTGCACTTCGATGTAGCAGTAGGTTATTGTGCTGTAACAGTATGGAAACTGACACCACAGTTGGGCATGTTGATACCACTAGTGGTACTTGTGATGTTCCAGTTAGAAGTCTCATATCACAAGGACATGGTATAGGAGCTGTAAGATGTTTCAATGTTATATGCAGGCTTATGATATCACAGTGTAGGAATTTCCCTGTCAGAGTCAAGTATTGTTATTTAACAGCTGGAGTTTTGATGTCACAATGCACATTGCAGTATCCTAGTGAGAATTTGCATATAACAATATAGTTTTGTGATGCCATTGAAGAGTATTTTGATGTCAATGTAGGACTTTGTGATGTCACAGGGAAGCATGGTGGTGACAGTCAGATATTGTGATGTCACAGTTTGGTATTGTGACTCCACAATTGCCACTATATTGTCAGCAAGTGCCTTTAACTGCTCAATCATTTCTCCAGTCCCTTTTGATGGCTTTATGCCTGGCAGCCCACATATTATTTTCCAGCAGTATGAAAAATTGCTGACACGAAAAAAAAGGTGGCTTCCGGTTAAGATGGCGGCGTAGGTACCACGCCAAAGCAGCCTAGGGGGGGAAAAGACCAAAAAAACTCAGCAAAATACACGCTTTTACTAAAAAGTGAGGTGTATAGGAAATTGAGGCGGCAGCGGAGAAGTAGAAGAGTTATAGAGCATCCAGAGCCCGCACAGGTGGGAAAAGCGGCTCCAGCGGCTCAGGCAGCTCGGCCAAACGCCGCAGTCACGGCGCAGCAGAAAACCGCCAGTATCTCAGCTCGACCCTCAGGAAAAGCCAGGTGTGGGATTTTCCCCTCACACCACGCTCTCCGCAACTCGGGAAACGTGAGGGGAGAGCGGCAGCGAGCAGCGGAGGAGAAGACCGCGAGATAGAAGAACACGTGGAGCAGCGAGACAACCAGAGCAGCCGCAGTTCCCTCCCCTCCCCCAACACCTGAACCCAGCTCCAGCGAACACAGCAGCGGCCCGGGACCCGGCCACGCCAACTTGGGCTGACAGTGGAACCCAAGCAGGAGCAGAGTTCAGCAGCAACTTCAGCGGCTCCAGCACCGGTACCAGCGGCCCCAGCAGCAGCGGACCCAGGAGCGGCAGCGGCGGCAGATCCCGCAGCAGCGGCTTCGGGGGGAGCAGCGGCTGTGGTCACGGCAGCGGCAGCTTCAGCAGCGGTGGTGACTCCGGTAGTGGCAGCTATGGGAGCAGCAGAGGCAGCAGCAGCGGCTCGGTTTGCCCCGTAGGAAAAGCAAGTGCCCAGCTCCAGAAATCAGAACAGCAGCCCGACGACCCAGGCAGCAACTTGACTGAGACCAAAATCACCCAAGGTAACTGGGATTGCACCAGGGAAGGGTCTCACTTGGTCACAAGCTGACTTGGATCCCTCAACAGACCAGAAATATAAACCTCTTTGTTGATAGAAGATCTGGTCATTATAATAACTACTCTTGCATACATACTCGGGGCTGTTTTTGATTGAATGTGTACAGTGTTTAGTTAAATTTTAGAATCTACCTGTATTTTATTCCACTCAGCCTGCTTGAATACTCCTATAGCAGGGAAACTCAACCCCTAAGAACATCTTTGTAGATACTCTGAGAGTCTTAAGAGCCACACCTAATACCTTAAGGTCCTACCCTGAAAATATATTACATCAAATCAATTGATACAGCTAAGAATACACAGCTAGCTAGAAAATCCAAGCATTAACTTATTCCAAGATGCAAAATTATATACATTATAACACAAGAAACACTAAAAAGCAAGATGATATAAATCCACCTAAAAGTATTAATGCATCAGAAATGTCCTCCAGAGAGAAAGAGTTAGAGGAAATGCCTGAGAAAGAGTTCAAAAGAATAATTATAAATATGTTCAAAGAGGTCAAAGAACACATGAAAACAATCAAAGAGGAAATCAAAGGAATCAAAGAAGAGGCAGGACACCAATTTAATGAAATAAAGAAGGCAATACAAGACATAAATAGGGAAATAGAAATAATAAAGAAAAACCAGTCAGAATTACTAGCAATGAAGAACACAGTTAATGAAATAAAAAACTCTGTAGAAAATCTCACCAGTAGGATGGATGAGGGAGAGGACAGAATATCTAAGCTAGAAGACCAGGTGGCCGAACTAATGCAGTCCAACAAAGAGAAAGACAAACTTATAGAAAAGTATGAGTGGGAATTTCAAGATATTCGGGACACTATGAAAAGATCCAATATAAGAATTCAGGGCATAGTAGAAGGAGAAGAACTCCACTCCAGAGGCATAGTAGGCATCTTCAACAAAATCATAGAGGAAAATTTCCCCCAAATTGGGAAAGAGGTGCCAATACAGATACAGGAAGCCTTTAGAACCCCAGCCAGACAAAACCCAGAAAGAACCTCCCCTCGCCATATTATAATGAAACTTCCAAACACACAAACCAAAGAAAAATTATTGAAAGTAGTTAGAGAGAAAAATCAAGTTACCTACAAAAGCAAGCCCATCAGGATTACAGCAGATTATTCAACACAAACTTTTAAAGCCAGAAGGGCTTGGAGTGATATATTCCAAGTTCTGAAAGATAACAACTGTCAACCAAGGTTACTTTGTCCTGCAAAGTTATCCATTCAAATAGATGGAGAAATAAAGACATTCCATGACAAAAGCAGGTTAAAGGAGTATTTGAAGACAAAACCAGCTCTACAGAAAATACTTGATAGAATCCTCCATGCTGAACAAAAGGAAAAGCACACATATAAGAAACCTAGAAAAAACAAGCTATACTCAAATACCAGTTAACAGAAGAGAGCACAGATAGAACCAGTAACACACACACACACACACAAATGGCAAACATAAATACACACCTTTCAATAATATCTCTTAATATCAACGGTCTCAATGCCCCAACGAAAAGACATAGAGTTGCAGACTGGGTTAACAAGCAGGATCCTACAATTTGTTGTCTCCAAGAAACTCACCTTTCTACAAAGGATAGACATTATCTTAGGGTGAAAGGTTGGAAGACGGTGTTTCAAGCAAATGGGCCGAGAAAACAAGCAGGGGTTGCTATCCTAATATCAGACAGGGTAGACTTTAGTCCGACGTTAGTCAAGAAAGATAAGGAAGGTCACTTTATATTGATTAAGGGCACACTCCAACAGGAGGACATTACAATCCTAAACATATATGCACCTAACATGGGGGCTCCCAAATTCGTCAAACAAACACTATTAGAACTAAGGTCACAGATAACACCAAACACAGTGGTGGTGGGTGACTTTAACACCCCACTCTCATCAATTGACAGGTCATCCAGGGAAAGAATAAACAGAGAGGCATCTGGACTAAATGAGGTCATAGAAGGAATGGACCTAACAGATATATACAGGACATTTCATCCAAAGGCTGCAGAATATACATTCTTTTCAGCAGCACATGGAACATTCTCTAAAATAGACCATATATTAGGATATAAAGCAAATCTTAACAAATTCAGGAAAATTGAAATAATTCCTTGCATTCTATCTGACTACAATGGAATTAAACTACAAATCAGTAGCAAGAAAGGCTATAGAGCATACACAAAATCATGGAAACTAAACAATACACTACTAAATGATGAGTGGGTCAATGAAGAAATCAAAAAGGAAATCAAAAACTTTATAGAGTCAAATGATAATGAGAACACAACATACCAAAATCTCTGGGACACAATGAAGGCAGTTCTAAGAGGTAAATTTATAGCCTTAAGTGCCTATATTAAGAAATTAGAAAGGTCGCAAGTAAACGACCTAATGCTTCGCCTTAAAGCCTTGGAAAAAGAAGAACAAGGCAAACCAAAAATTAGTAGACGGGAAGAAATAATAAAGATTAGGGCAGAAATTAATGAAATAGAAACAAAAAGAACAATCCAAAGAATTAATGAAACAAAGAGTTGGTTCTTTGAAAGGATAAACAAGATTGATAAACCCTTAGCAAATCTGACCAAAAGAAAGAGAGAAGAGACACAAATTAATAAAATCAGAGATGAACAAGGCAACATCACAACAGATTCCAGAGAAATTCAAAAAATCATAGGGACATACTACAAAAGCATGTACTCCACAAAGTATGAAAATCTGAAAGAAATGGATGATTTCCTTGATCTATATGACCTACCTAAATTAAATCAAAATGAGATTAATCACTTAAATAGACCTATAACAAACATGGAGATCCGAACAGTTATCAATAATCTCCCAACTAAAAAAAGCCCAGGCCCGGATGGATTCACTGCTGAATTTTACCAGACTTTTAAGGAAGAGCTAACACCATTGCTTCTTAAGCTTTTCCAGGAAATAGAAAAAGAAGGAATTCTACCAAACTCCTTCTATGAGGCCAGCATCACCCTGATACCAAAACCAGGCAAAGATAGAACAAAAAAAGAAAATTACAGACCAATCTTCCTCATGAACATAGATGCAAAAATTCTCAACAAAATATTGGCAAACAGAATACAAGAGTATATCAAAAAGATCATTCACCCTGACCAAGTAGGCTTTATCCCAGAGATGTAGGGATGGTTCAACATATGCAAATCTATAAATGTAATACATTACATAAACGGGTTGAAGGACAAAAATCACATGATCATCTCATTAGATGCAGAGAAAGCATTTGACAAAATCCAACATCCCTTCATGATAAAAGTCCTACAGAGACTGGGAATAGAATGAACATATCTCAATATAATAAAGGCTATTTATGACAAGCCAACATATTACCAAATGGGGAAAAACTGGAAGCTTTTCCACTAAAATCAGGAACAAGACAAGGGTGTCCACTGTCCCCACTTTTATTTAATATAGTTTTGGAAGTCTTAGCCATAGCAATAAGGCAAGAGACACACATAAAAGGGATACAAATTGGAAAGGAAGAAATCAAGTTATCATTATTTGCAGATGACATGATTCTATACATAAAGGACCCTAGAGACTCTACTAGCAAGCTGTTAGAGCTGATCAAAACCTACAGAAATGTAGCAGGTTACAAAATAAATACACAGAAATCAGTAGCCTTCATATATGCTAACAACAAACACATAGAGGATGAAATCAGAGAATCACTCCCATTCACAATTGCATCAAAAAAAATAAAATATCTTGGAATAAACCTAACCAAGGAAGTAAAGAATCTATACAATGAGAACTTTAAAACACTCAAGCGAGAAATTGCAGAAGACACTAGAAAGTGGAGAAACATCCCTTGTTCCTGGATTGGAAGAATCAATATCGTGAAAATGGCAATCTTACCTAAAGCAATATACACATTTAATGCAATCCCTATCAAAATTCCAAAGGATTTCTTCATGGAAATAGAAAAAACAATCCAAAAATTCATTTGGAATCACAAAAAACCTCGAATATCTAAAATAATACTGAGCAACAAAAAAGAGGCTGGTGGTATCACCATACCTGATTTTAACCTATACTACAGAGCCATAGTAACAAAAACAGCATGGTACTGGCACAAAAACAGACATGTAGATCAGTGGAACAGAATAGAGGACCCAGATGTAAGCCCAAGTAGCTATAGCCACCTGATATTCGATAAAAATGCCAAAAATACTCATTGGAGAAGAGACAGCCTCTTCAGCAAATGGTGTTTTGAAAACTGGATAAATATCTGCAGAAGGATGAAAATTGATTCTTCTCTCTCGCCATGCACAAGAATTAAGTCCAAATGGATTAAAGACCTTAACATCAGACCGGAAACTTTGAAACTGCTAGAGGAAAAAGTAGGGGAAACCCTTCAACATATTGGTCTTGGCAAAGACTTTCTGAATACAACCCCAATTGCTCAGGCAATAAAACCACAGATTAACCACTGGGACCTTATGAAATTACAAAGATTTTGCACCGCAAAGGACACAGTGAAAAAAGCAAAGAGGCAACCTACAGAATGGGAAAAAATCTTCGCCAGCTATATATCTGATAGAGGATTAATATCTAGGATATACAAAGAACTCAAAAAGTTAAATAATAAGGAATCAAACAAGCCAATCAAAAAATGGGCTATTGAGCTAAATAGAGAGTTCTCAAAGGAAGAAATACGAAAGGCATATAAGCATCTAAAAAAATGTTCTACGTCACTAGTCATCAGGGAAATGCAGATTAAAACTACATTGAGATTCCATCTCACTCCTGTCAGATTGGCCACCATCATGAAAACAAATGATCATAAATGTTGGCGGGGATGTGGAAAAAAAGGAACCCTTCTACACTGCTGGTGGGAATGCAATCTGGTCCAGCCATTATGGAAAACAGTGTGGAGGTTCCTAAAACAGCTAGAGATTGATTTACCATATGACCCAGCTATAGCGCTCCTAGGCATATATCCAAAGGACTCATCTCATTTCCTTAGAAGTACATGCTCAACCATGTTTATTGCTGCTCAATTTATAATAGCTGGGAAATGGAACCAGCCTAGATGTCCCTCAACAGATGAGTGGATAATGAAGATGTGGTACATTTATACAATGGAGTTCTACTCAGCGGTAAAGAAAAATGAAGTTATGAAATTTGCAGAAAAATGGATGGACCCTGGAATGGATTATACTAAGTGAGGTAACCCAGGCCCAGAAAGCCAAGCGCCACATGTTCTCTCTCATATGGGGATCCTAGCTACAGATGACTGGGCTTCTGTGTGAGAATGAAAATACTTAGTAGCAGAGGCCTGTAAGTTGAAAAGGAGACATAAAGGGTGGAGAAAGGAAGGGAGGAGGATACTTAATAGGTTGATATTGTATATATGTAATTACAATGATTGTAATGGGGAGGTAATATGATGGAGAATGGAATTTCAAACGGGAAAGTGTGGGGGTGGGGAGGGAGGGAATTACCATGGGATATATTTTATAATCATGAAAAATGTTAATAAAAATTTAAAAAAAAAATGCTGACACTTCCATCATGATCACTAAGCATCATGTGAATGCAGCCTGTGGTGTCTTCAGCGATAGATTTTACCATTTAGGTTTCATAGATATCCACGCACTTTCCCACTGACCTGTATTATTTTGGAACCCTCATGTCCCTCTCTAACCAACAACACACTGCTGAAGGTAACCCAGTTCTAGCACTGGAATTTACCAGAAACAGCCTAGGGTTTTAGAGTAAAGCTTTCCCACTCCTATGTGGTGTTTCTACCCAAATGACCTCTTTCTCTTTATATGCCCTCCTATTACCCCACTTTGATTCTCCTCCCTCAAGATTCTGGTTTTCATACTAGTACTAGTGATGCTTACTACATTATGAATCATATTTTTCATATAGATTACATATATAAGAGGCTCTTTCTCAGTATGGTTAATCAAACAGTATAATTTTTCCAGGTACATCCACTTTGCAAATTTCATTTTTATTATCACCAAGTAGAATTCTATTGTGTATAGATACCATAAATACATTATATATTCATCAGTTGAATGGTATCTGGGATGATTCAATTCTGAATTATTATGAATAGAGCAATAACAATCATGGCTGTGCAAGTTTACATATAGTAAAGAGTTTCTACCTGAGATCATATCCTGTGGATCAAGTGCTGCATATTTTTTAGATTTTCAATTATTTTATTAATGAGAATTTTTTTTGTATGGTCAAATCATGATGAGAACCTTCCATGTTGATTTCTGTAGTACAAGTATTCCTTTCTGACACCCCCACAAATGAATGACTATTGTATTTTCTCCACACCCTTGACAGGACTTTTAATTTGACTTTTTTTAGGTGATAGCCAGATTTATTCATGTCAGATAGAATCTCCATATGGTTTTAATTTGTATATTCTTGATGGCTAGAGAACTTGAACATGTTTTAGATGTGTATTTTCCTTATGTATTTCTTTGGAAGGTCTCAGCTCTGTTCATTAACACATTTTATGACCAGGGATATTGATTTTTAATTGCTTAGTTTTTACTATATTATGTGTACATTCTAAATATTAAGCTACACCCAAATGTAGAGCTGGTGAAGATATTTTACAGTGTTTTATGTTCCCTCCTGTTCTCTTTATGCTTTGCAGAATTGTACAATTGCTTTTTAAATTCATGTGATCCTAATGGTTGAGAGTCTTATTCCCTGCGTTATTGAGTTCTTATTCAGATATCTTTGAAATGCTTATATCTTGGGATATTCTCCCTACATTTACTTCTGACCATTTTAGTCTTTTATGTCTTATTTTGAGGTCCTTGATCCCTTTGAGGTACATGTTCTGGAGTAAGAGAGTATATTGTCTTTTCTCATTCTTCCACCTTGATTGTACAGTTTCTCTAGCACTGTTTGTTGAAAATTATTTCTTCTCTCGCTTGAATTTTGCTTCTTTGTCCAAGACCAAGGATACACACTTATTATAATGTATATTGGGGCTGGATAGATGGATTAGGGGTTAAGGCACTTGGCTGTGTAGTCTAAGGTACCGTGTTTGACTCTCAACATGATCCCACATGAGCCAGACCCAGGAAGGTGAGGCAAGCACAGGGTCACACATGCCCACTAGGTGGCGCATGTGCCTAGAATTCAATTGCAATGGCTAAGGAATGCCAATTAGCTCTCTGCCTAAAATAAAAACAAAAATAGAATGTGTATTTTGAACATCTATTTTATTCTATTGACCTCTGTGTTTGCATTTTGGCCATTAACCATTTTTTTTAAATTAATATGGGTTTAAAGTATGTTTTGAAACTGGTAGGGTGATATAACCATGAGTATTCTTTTGGCTGAGGGCACTTTTGGCTACCAAGGTCTTTTGTTGAAAACAGGAAGATGATCAGAATAACTTCTACAGCAGAGAATTAGATAAAAGAAGACAGGAAATGTACCTGGATTCTAAAACTTTACTACTGTACACTTAGGACACTTCCTCCAGCATTTGTTTACCTCTTAAAGGATCCAGACTCGAAATATCGATTATGTATTCAAATACATAAGCTTAAGCATCACATTTTTCATACAATACATCACAATATTCCATTTTGAAATCACAATGAAACAATTTAAAATAACATACCTTTACTGTGATTGACATCATGTGCTTTGAAATCTTAATTCCCCATTGTATCATCACAATGCTGTGACTTGACAATTGTGATATCTCCAAGCCACATTGTCCCATTGGAATACCTACAGTGAGCAAGCAATGTGATATCAAAAAGTCCCATGGACACATCAAAATGTCAGTAGTGGCACTAAAATTTCTCAGTGTAACATCACAATGTGCAAATATGACATCAGAATGCTACTCTTGGACATTGCATCCCAGTGTTAAATAACAGCTATCCACTGTGACATCACAAAATCTTATCATCACCTGGCAATGTTCTAGCAAGTCAACACAATGTCCAATTTTTACATCACAATGTAGTTCTGTCACATTACAATATCAAACTCTGACATCAAAAATGGACTGATACCTCATACAGACACATTCAGAAATTATATCTTACTGTGGCATCACTTTGCCAAAATCTAACACCACAATAACTCATGGTGACTTAAAAATGTCCCATTTCAACATAATTCTGGATTGTGATACCAGGGTAACAAATGTTACATCATAATCCCAAAATGTGATAACATAAAAATCCCATTGTGACATCCCGATTCCCCACACTGACTCATTATAGCCCACTATGACATGCTGATATCTCTCTGTGTCATGCCAATTCACCTTTAAATGCATCATACCCAACTGTCACATCACAAAAAATGTGACACTACAATTTCATAATCCACGGATGCCCTGTAATGCCACATTGTGACCCAATACAAATTCCATATGATGTTATCACTGTGGTTAGTTATTGTGGTGGGACAGTGGAGCATTGTAACATTTGTCATGTCACACAGCCCAGGCAGTGTGATGTCAAAATCTGTGCTTTATGATGCCACATATTCTTATCATGATGTCACAGTGGTGCAATGTGATGACACAATAGGGTATTGTGATAACATAGTGAGGCGCTCTGAGGTCACTTTGGGACATTATACTGGAAGAGTGGAGCATTGTGATATCACATAGGGCCTTAGATCCATTGCTAGGGCGACAGGACGTTACAGTGAGGAATTATGATTATAAAATGTATATGTGGTGTCACAATAAGGCATTTTGAAGTCACAGTGTGTACTTATTATGTCTCTATAGGACATTATGATGTCAAATATGGTATTATGCTGTCACAGTAGCAAAGTGGAGAATGGTATGTTACAATGAAGCACTGTGATATAGTATAACATTTGTGTGTTATTATTGTACCATGGGGTGTTCTGAGGTCACATTAGGATATTGTGATGTCACAGTGAAGAATTGCGATATTACAAGGGGGTGGCAATATTTCTGAAGGGATTTGGTAAGTCAAATAGGAGTATTGTGCTGTTGAACTAGGTGCTCCCATTTACATAGGGGTGATGTTTTGTCACATTGAAGAATGTGGTATCAGAGTATGGTAATGTGATATCTTGTGGAGTATTTTTATATAGCAGTTAAGCATTGGAAGGTTAATGTGTGTTCATATGTGACAGTGTGGTGTTACAATGATGAATTAGAATCATATGGAATTTTTATGTCACAGGAGATATTTTGATGTTAATGCAGGGCATCGTGATGCTCCAGTGAAGTATGGTAGAGACACATTGGAAATGTGATGGCACCGTGGAGTATTGTGATGAAATAATAAGCATTGCAAGGCAACAGTGAGGTATGATGATTCAAATTGTCAGAATATTTCATAAGATAGTATTATGTCACAGAAATAATGGTGATTCTATGGTTTGAATTTTTCCTATATTATTGACCTCTCCAAATGGTCACTGTGATAGAAGGCTTAATAGTTATAAAATAGTGAAATTTGGATATCAAAGGACCTCCTAATAATATAAAGTCATAGGGTACTATGCAGTTAGAAAGGGCCATCGAGATGTTACATTCAGGCTTTATGATGTCACTGTGGCAGACTCATTGTAAAATCTCCCCCATACCATAGACTCATGTGTTTATCACTAAGCCTTGTATGGAGTCCCCAGCTGGTGGAGCATTTGGGAGGTACAGACCGGCTTGAGGTACAGTGTTGCAGGGCAGGACTTGGGTTGTCACAGAAAAGGCTTGGTTACTGCTCTTCACTCACTCTCTACTTTCCCCCTACCAAATGGTGAAATGTGGCCCACATGTTTGCTTCTATCATTCTTTCCCCACTATGATGAAACTTCCCATCAAAAGAATAACCCATATAAAAAATGTCCCCTTACATAAGACAAGTGTTTTGTCCCAAAAGGATAGAAATTGCTGGAGTTATCTGGAATTGTGGTATAATAGTAAAACCTTATGATGTCATACTGTGTCCCTTGATGGCAATGAGGAATGTTGATGTCAGAATGAAATAATGTAATGTCACATTTAAGATTTTTGATTTTTCCGGTGACACATTCTCATGTTAGGAAAGCACCGGGATGTCATATTTGGTCTTTGTAATGCCAGAGTGGTGTATTGTAGTCACTCAGTGATCCATTGTAATAATATTGGATATTTTAAACAATTCAGACACTATTACCTCACGGGGGAGGTTTGTTATGTCATAGTGTTAAACTATCATATTTAGTGAGTTATCCCAGGCCGAGAAAGCCAAACATCACATGTTCTCATATACGGATCCTAGCTACAAATGACTGGACTTCTATGTGAGTAGGAATAAAACTCAGTAGCAGAGACCAGTACTAGAAAGGAGATATGAAGAGAATAGAAACAGAGAGAGGAGGAGGCTTAATAAGATGGTATTGTATATATGTAAATAGAAGACATGTTAATGGGGGTTGTGAAAAAGCCTAAATGAGGCCAGGAGAAAAGCCTGAGTAAAGGAAAGGTGGAGGGATGGCTAATCAAAATCCAAGAGGATACAAACTAGTGTATGGAAACCTACTTTGTTTGGACAATGGAGCACTCAGAAGCCATAGATTGTTACTAGAAAAATTTTGGTGCCAGGGATGGGATCCCTTCCAGTGAGTAGTGGGCCATGGAGGTCAGGGAGGTCCCTGATGCCCCAAAATATTACAGGCCATTGTTGAGTCCCTTGGTTTTCAACTAGGAATAAACCGTAAGACCCTGTTGCTGAAGACTGTACATACTTAGGCTGCAAGATGACTGAGGAATCCTACTAGTAGATGAGTGAAAACATCCTCCGTGTAGACCAGCTAACAGAAAGCTGGAAAAAGTCATGCTGCAAACACTTCAATGGGAGAGAGAGAAATCACCAGTGAAGATACAACACAGTGGACACTGCAAACCTTAAATTAGGCCACCCAAATAAAATGAGCCAACAGGTGCAAGAGTGGCATGTCTGTTACTTGAGAAACCTACTGCTCTATAATTTTACTGGAGACCCACTTCATTAGAGGGACTATATCCCTGATACTGAAAACCTACAACAGGGGTATTCATGAGCCCTAGGGTTATAATGTCTGCTGGTGTCTGGATAAATGACATACTATGCTCACCAAACTGCCCCAGTCAGCACTTCTTTTTACGTTCATAGCCATATTTTAATGATACTTTCACTTTTGGTTAGAGAAGCTTCCTTTTCAGATTGCAGTGACCTTGGGAAAACACAGAAGCTATCATGGTGCTGAGAAGAAATTATAGAGGAGTTTTCAGCACTAAAATAACTCTATCACACCTTCCAAGGTTCAGTGTCCATTGCAGAATAGGTGGCAGAAAGAATGTAAGAGCCAAAGGAAGGGTAGGACTCTTTACAATGCACTCCTCCAGACACAAAATGGTCTTGACATCCATGACATCACAATGCCTGAGAATACCTACATAAGACCATTGTAATAGGAGGGAAAGATCATGACATCAAAATAAAAGAGACTGATTAAGAGTGGATATTTTGGAGAGTGGAATTTCAAAGGAAAAAGTATGGGGGAGGGAGGGAAGGAATTACCATGGGATATTGATTACAATTATGGAAGATGTCATTAAAAAATTAAAAATAAATTTGTGATATTGCAATACATATGAACTATTTATGGGCATATTATATAAAATTGAGCAATGTGAGGTCACAGTTTAGAAGTGAAATGATTATAAGCTGTTCGTATGTCAGAATGTGCATGTTGTGGTATCACAATGGGTATTCTGATGTCAGAAAAGGGCATTGAAATCTTATAGTGCCAATGTGATACCAGAGTAATCATTTTAAAGTCCTATTGACCATTATGATGTATCAATATTACACTCTAATGTGACAATAGTGTATTGTAATGCTAAAGAAGAGTATTGTGCTTTAATTAGGACGTAATGCATTTAAATGAAATATTGTGATACCATGTTATGGCATTGTTAGTCCACAATGGGATATTATTTCATGAAGCAAAATTGTGATGTCACTTTAGGGAATTGTGATTCACAGTGGGTATCTGTCTAATTGGGCCTTTTGCTTTCAAAGTATAGTACTGACACATCACACTCACCTAGTGTTGTTACAGGTGCCACAGTGAGATCCCAGTCGTCTATTGGGTTGTCATTCTGGGGCACTTCAATTCTCTGTGTGGCATTTTGATATTAC
The DNA here is from genome assembly GCF_020740685.1 of Jaculus jaculus. Classification (NCBI taxonomy): domain Eukaryota; kingdom Metazoa; phylum Chordata; class Mammalia; order Rodentia; family Dipodidae; genus Jaculus; species Jaculus jaculus. The sequence continues at coordinate 40,124,301 of NC_059116.1, read as the reverse complement.
AATATGGCTGGGTGCACCCACACCATGGTAGTATTATGAAAGATTGCAGCAATACTGTGTCACAATAAGAAATGGTGATGCCACAAATTTTCATGTCAAATTTGGGGATTGAGATGTCACAATATGGTGTTGTGATGTCATACTTAGTCATTGTGAAAATAGCATAAAATGCCAAACCATATTAGACAATATGATGCAAAAATATACAAGTGGTATTTACCATATTGGCCTGTGTATGATATATGGCAAGAAATGAATCAGCAGAGTACATATGCTATAAACAAATTCCATGAGCATTTAGCCTCTAGAAACCTTTTTTATGACTTGTATATCTGCTTATAACTGTGTAGCAGGCTTTTCCCTGAATAAAGGATATCACATTTAAGTAGGGTTCACAGGAAATTCTTTAAATTCCCTGTGCCTCAAAATCTACAATCCTTAGTGTAATACTTCATACCTCACGTTTGGTGTAGTTAGTAGAATTAAGTTTTCCTCATATATAATTCTTCTAAATGAACTGTGCAAAAACATCCATGTAGAAGGAATTACAGAAAAGGCCCTAGAGGAGCAAATATGTTTTTGGAGTCAAGAAAATGGTGCAAAGTCCCACTTTTGGGATTTTACAGGGAAAGGGTCATGCCCCTCAGTCATTCGTACTCAAATGTAGGTAGAACATACATTGGCTGAAGTGGACAGAGGTAAACTAGATTGTTAACCTTATGCGGTTGTGCTGACATTGTAAAAGCAGCTTTGTGTAGCACCATAATACAAGAAGGTTTGAAAACAGGGAGAGAAAAGGTTTGGCCAGACTACTGAATGAGTTAGTATAGAATCCACTAAGAACAAGGAACTACGCTGACCCACATGGGCATAGTTACCATTGGATGTCATCTCAAAGAACAGACAGCCTTTGGCAAGCAGGAGTTGAAAGTGGTTCTTGGTGAGATTGTCAGTTGCTGAAAAAGGAAATAGAGATTTATTGACTAAATAAGCCAAATATCATGACATGCACATAAAAATGTCAAAATAAAATTCATTTATGATGTTAATTTCCATTAGTAAGATTAATTATATTAAAGTAAAAATAATCATTCACAAATATATTTATAAGCGTTTTGCCTGCAGAAGTATAAACTGGTTATAAAATAGATGACCAACCTTTTTGTTTTTTTTTTCTAATTTTTATTTTTATTTATTTATTTATTTATTTATGGGCAAGATCATACCATAGCACAGGTTAACCTGGAACCCACACAATAGCCCCAAACCAGTCCTGGTCTCATGGCCATTCTTTCACCATAGCCTCCGGATGACTTGAAACTGTGAAATCTTAGGTGTTTTCCAGTAGCATGAAAAGTTACACTCCTAGGACCCAGTCCAAGCAGGATCAAGGTCTATCAATGGGACTCAGGCAAAATTTGGCCGCATTTGTTTTAATCAGCAGTTTCATATTGAAATGTACCAAGTATAGCCATTGGTTTATATGATGCAATTTTCATGACTATGACAAAGGAAGTAATTGATAAAGAGGCTGCAAGTCATCCAAATCAAAAGCATTTGGTCCATGACCCTGAGCAGCAGATGCTGCACAGCTCCCATTCTGGATCATTTAATGATCAAGTGTATTTTCTGAAAAAACTTCCTGAGGAACAAATCCTTATTTGTACATTGTGAAAAGATTGTCTGATAATCTCATGATTTGTGCCAATGATGGTGACCTGAGGAACCCAGATTGCATAGAGAGACCCAGAAAACTCAGGTCCAGGTGTGATTTGTCTAAGAAAACTTCTAGACAAGACAGAAAATTGTACCACATTAGTGTCTTTGAATCATTTCATCTCTGGTCTCAGAATCAATGTCTGAAAAAACAGAAACTATTCTCAATGTCTACCATTCTACATGGACCCAATTCATCTGAAGTTAAAAGAAATTGTTAGACATCCTAGGTGATCCCAGAATGGAGAGTATCTGCTTATGGTACTGAGTGACTCATGAACCTGACAGTAGCCCTGGGGTACTGAGTGACTCCAACATGGAAATACCTACAGAGATTAGACAACACTGCATTGAAGAAACCCAGTGTAAAGAATGCAGTAACCCAGTGACTCTTATATGGAAGAGGCCACTACAGTTTTTCTAGGGCCAAGGAGAGTAGAAGAGACATCTCCAAACATTGGTCTGGCTTTCAAGTGTTTTTCACGTTTTTCGTGATAGATTTATATGTGGCTATTTTTCACAAATAATGCATAATATGTTTATCAATATACACTTAAAGAATGATAGGCTGGAGAGATAGCTTAGTGATTAAGGAACTTTCCTGAAAAGCCAAAGGACCCAGGTTTGATTCCCATGACCCATATCAACCAGATGCACAAGGTGTCACATGCATCTGGAGTTGATTTTCAGTGGCTGAACGTCCTGGCACACCTATTCTCTTTATATACCTTCATTAATGCCCCCTCATTTTCTCTCTCTCTCTCACAAACAAAATTTTAAATGTTTTTAAAAAAGGAAGAAAATATTTCTTTTTATCTCCTAAACCATTATAATGTAGATATTTGTAAAAAATAAGAGTGTATCAATGGTTAATTGGTGAAATTCTGAAGATGGACACACCTCACTTGTCCTTAAAAAAACTTCCTGGGTCAAGAAACATGGTAAGTTTCTACAGTGAATAGGAGATTGAGAAATTAATACTCATGAGTGTTATGTGCCAATCTTTTCATGAAGAGTTATTCAGAAAATAAATGAGATTTGTTTTACATATTGGTTAGATGAATAAGAGTGGATCCACTGAGAAGTAGAAATGTAAGGTTCTTGCATCATACCCATCACCCAGCTAGATGGTAGGTCAAAAGTAAAGAGATAGTATGTTATAGACTTAAGAAAAAGTTGACAGGGAGATGATTATCAAAAGTGAGTTTGGGCTCAAGCCAAAGAACTGGATGGATTATCCTGAGATGATCAGGAGATCATAGAGCCTGTGAATTCAGATAATCTCTGATTAAGTCACTCCAACCCCAACAGCCGAGCCAGTCTACACACATGCCCTTGTCATTGAGAACTAATCCTGCTCTAATTTCCCTCCTTGGTAATTTTTAACTTTCTCCATTACATATAATTTTTTCCTCTCTTTTGGCATAATGTTCTACTGACAGCTAATGGCTGAATCCCTTCTTTGTATGTCCCAAAGAAGCTTGTTGCAATCCTAGGGTACACAAAAACATCCTAGAGATACCCACCCCAAGGCTTCTTGGAATTCCTAGAGAGGAGGACAGGGCGTTATAGTAAAATAAGAGACACACCATGCAGATCCACCCCACCATAGAGCATTGTGTCTCTCCCATCACCAGTAAAAGGCACAGATGGTATGAGTACTGGGCAGGAGCCAGGGCACCTGAGAGACTGGTGGTGTGCAGAAGAATTGGCACTGCTTGTATAGTGTCATACACCACTGAGAACTTGCTGAGACTGCCAGGGCAAAGCCACATATCAATAGATGAGACACCCTAAACACTATATGGAGAACTGACTATGTCATCTGGTGGACATAGCCTGCTTAGTGGCCATTGTTACACTGACAATGTCACTAGATATAGATATAGATATAGATATAGATATAGATATAGATATAGATATAGATGATATAGATAAACTTTTCTCATTGCTGTGGAAACATAATATAAAGGAGAAGTAGTTTATTCTGCTTAACTGTCTGAGGAGATGCATCCCATCAAGGCTTAGAATGCCTGGCAGAGAAGCTTCAGGCCTGCTGGTCAAATTGCACCTACAGTGGGAGATCAGAGAAAGCACCAGTATTCACAGATAAAGAACTTTAATATTAACCCTCAGTATCTCCTTCCTAACACAATGATGTGTGGTCTATCTTTTCCAAACTGCTATCTGATTGGAGACAAGGGTTTAACATATGAGGCTGTGGGTGACCTTTCACAGTCATATAATAACACTTATGTTCCAAGTGAATCTGAGATTGAGGTAAAATCATGATAGAGCATGATCGTGACAGAGGAACACAACTGAAAAGAGAGAAGGTGTGAATATGGAGTTAAACTGACCAACTTTTGTACATCACTCTAGGTCATCTGAATAATTATTCACCTAAATAATGCCCAGATTGAGACCCAAGGATTCCCTCCATCCATGACCAGAGGTTTGAACCTCCTCTGCAGCCATCCTGTTAACAATTGACACATTCAACTGCCCACTTTTCCTTCCCTTAAATGACCTTGGAACCCAACAGACATGTATATAGACTGGTCGGTGAGTGGGTTAATATACAGTGGCTCTGTTGTAAAAGTAAGCTGTCCGTGGCAAGCTTGTTCTCTCACACTGTAATGTCCTCCAAGATCTTTGAGTTCAGAAAGCGTTCATAGTCCTCCCTGTATGCCAAGCAGATGCCCTGAGTTTCTAGGACAATTACTTATGTAAGAATTTATATAAAATACTTATTCATAGAATATATTTAGAAAGAGTAACAGAATTATAGATCAAAATATTAAAATTTTTATTCATATAATGACAGATTCATGCACAACAATATATTGTATTTTCTAAATATCATTCAATATGCATATTCGTTTGACTATCAATCCGATCTTTCTAAAATTAATGCTTTTTGGCTGCAACTATTATCACCAACATGCATTTATATAATTTCCTATTTACACATGAGATCATCTATCCATTTAATGAATGTCATTCTTTAATAATCCCTCTATTAAAAATATATCTTCTCTATTTTCTTTGAACATAATTATAAACATTGTTTTGAAATCTTTCTCAGGTATTGAATCTAAATCAATCTCACTCGAATTAATTTTCCAAAATTATTAGCATTTTAATAACATGAATGAACCCGGAAGACATCATTATATGTAAAGTAAGTTAGGAAGAGAAATACAAGAACCATATGATTTAGTGTGTATATTGTATTTAAAAGTTGATTTCAGGTCTCAGGAGATGGCTCATCAGGAAAGAGTGCTTGCTCATTCCTGAGGAGTTAATGCAGACAATATTTGCTGGGGGAAGGGAGACATTTTCTCCAGTGGTATACCAACAGGTAAATTGTAAATGCTCCTGTAAATATATCCTCCCTTGCTCATGGAAACAATGCTAATGTGTGGGTCACTAGAAAAGGCATGAAATAAGAGGGAGACCAGTATGGAAAAGAAGTTGTCTGGAAGAAGTGGGAGAGAAAGTAGAAAAGGTACTGTGGCTGAATGTGTTTAAAATGCATTCTATAAATAAAATTGTTTTAAGATAATGTTAACAACTTAACAATATTTACTTAAATGAATACAGTCAAAAATAAAAGGAAGGGAACAAAGTTCTAATCAACCACTGAAAATTCATGAAATTACAAAGCTTTTGTACACCAAAAGACACTGAATAGAACAAAGAGGCAACCTATAGAATGGGAGAAAATCATTGTCAGCTGTACATATGACAGAGAATTAAGATCATGGATATACAAAGAACTCACAGAAAGGCTGCATACAAGTCTGGAGTGCATTTGAAGTTGCTAGAGGCCCTGGCTTGCCCATTCTCTGTCTCTCTCTATCTGCCTCTTTTTCTCTCTGTCCATTTATCTCAAATAAATAAATAAATAACAAAAAAATAAAGAAAATAACTAAAAGAACTGAATAATAAAAAATAAAACAATTCAATATAAAATGGGCTACGGAATGCTTCATTAATTTGTGTGTCACCCTATGTAGGGGACATAATAATCTTCTCTGTATCATTCCAATTTTAGTATATGTGTGGCTGAAGTGAGCACATATTGTTTACAATCATGGATGTTGTTAATTTTTATTTTTTTATTTGAGAGTGACACAGAGAGAAAGAGGCAGAGAGGGAGAGAGAGAGAATGGTCGCTATAGGGCTCCCAGCCACTGCAAACGAACTCCAGACATGTGCGCCCCCTTGTGCATCTGGCTAACGTGGGTCCTGGAGAATCGAGCCTCGAACCAGGATCCTTAGGCTTCACAGGTGAGCACTTAACCACTAAGCCATCTCTCCAGCCCAGATGTTGTTAATTATAAAATATAAAAAATAAAATAAAATAAAATAAAATAAAATAAAAATGGGCTATGGTATTAAATAAAGAGTTTTCAAAGGAAGGAATACATATGGTATGTAAGTATCTAAAATAATGTTCTACATCCTTAGCTACCAGGGAAATGCACATTAAAACTACTATGAGATTCTATCTTATTCCTGTCAAAATGTCTTTCATCAAAAAATAAAAATAAATAAAAAATATAAAGCAAGATGGAGACCGGCTAACTTTGCTGCACATCCCCAGGGAAGAAAGGCAAGACATTAAGGGTTCACTAGGTCTTTTAATGGTGGTGGGGGGGGGGACAATCTCCAATACTGGGAGGACACAGAGGGGAAAAACAGGGAATTGCTGATTCCTTTGGGTCCGGGTAGGCCACGAGTCCTTCCCCACACCCATGCAGTCACCGTACCCACAGTCCCAGCTTCAGGATACTCCTACACTTACTGTAGGAAAAGGGTCCCAGGCCAATATAGTCAATATAGTTCCACTTGTCTCACTGCACAGGGGCAATCACCCTGCTACCCCTGCCCTTGAGTGACCTTGGGCAGGCTCTATCTGATGGCTCATTGGAGCTCAGGATCTTTTGACCCATTTTCCCTCCACACTTTCATCACCACGCTGATCCCTGCTTGTGCAAGCTAAGCCTGCTTGGCTCATTTGCTCACTTACTGCTCATGCATGAGCCCAGGCCCACTCTAACTGCCCATGTGAGCTCAGGCTCTCTCTGCCTGCTTGCCTGCCTCAGCTCAGGTGCCAGGGCCTCCCTGTCTGTGCTAACTGATTGCCATTGTCCTGGTGTGGAGGAGCTCAGACTGCTTCCAGGTCCCAGTGTTTGGCAGCACCTGAGTTTATGCTGCTTTGGTGCTTGGAACTTCAGTGTCCCTCCTAGGGGCAGTGCAGGCAGATTTGTTGCATTACCACATCAGTGCTCAGGCAAATTTGCACCCCAGACAGGCAGAAGCTAAGGAGGCTTTGGCAAGTGACAGCCAGAGCCCAGACTGCTTGGCAACTGCCTCAGACTGCTTCAGCTTCCCACTGTGCTTGAGCCAAGGCTGATCCACCCACCTACATGCCCACACACATAGAAGAGTCATTAGGATCAAAATGAAGTTATGAGCAATGCAACCCTGACCAAGCTACTGGTAGAACTTGTAGAAAAGCAACAAAGGACAAATAATCTTGTGGATGCTGCCATTACTAGACTAGATCTGATAAATAAGAAAATGGAAGGAATTCAAAAACAGTTAAGACATATGAAGGAGACTGAAAAAAAGAGGATTTCAAAAATCAGTTGGTGATGCTAACTAAAGACATAAAGAAATGCAAGGATGAATTCCAAGAATCATCAAGAAAATCAGAAAATTAGGTGCAAAGGGAGATTTTCAAAGGGATGGAAACTATACATAGAACAATAAGTTCAAAAATGTCTGTGAACAGAACATGAGGGAATTGTGGGATAACCGTAAATGCCCTAATATTCAAAACATTGGAATACCACAAGGAGCAGAAATTCAACAAAGACATGGAGAATTTATTTAGCAAAATAAACAAAGAGAACATTCCAACTATCTCAAAAGAAAGGCACATCAAGATAAAAGAAGCTAACAGAACTCCAAACAGATTGGACTAAAGGAGAAACTCTCCAAGACATATTGTCATTAACTCTAAACTTTGACACCAAAGAGAAAATACTAAAAGCAGCTAGGGAAAAATAGCACATCACTTTTCAAGGTAACCCCATCAGAATTACATCAGACTTCTCAGAGGAAACCCTGAAAGCCAGAAGGGTCTGGAATAAAACACTGCAAAGTCTAAGAACCTATGGCTTCCAACCCAAACTACTGTACCCAGCAAAAGTATCCCTCATGACAAAACTCAGCTTTACAATTATATGAACACAAAACCAATCCTCCAGAGAGTATTTCAGGATATTCTCCTCATGGAAGAATCAAATAATCAAACTCAAATGCCTATAAGAAGCATATCACAATAACCAAACTCAGAGAAAGCACAAAATAATTCAAAGTCCATGAAAACACCAAACCACATATACCAACACAATATGGCAGGGATCAAATCAAACCTCAGAGTCATTACCCTAAACATTAATGGCCCAAATTCATCCATCAAGAGACACAAACTAACCAGATGCATCATAAAATTAAACCCCTCAATCTGTTGTCTTCTAGAAACCCACCTCACCACTAAAGACAGACACCTCCTCTGGGTAAAAGGGTGGAAAACAATATTCTAAGCAAACGGGAATAAGAAACAAGCAAGCGTAGGTATATTAATATCAGATAAAATAGAGTTTGAATGAAAAATAAGCAAAAAAGACAAAGAAGGCCACTTCCTACTTATCAAGGGAAGGGTCCATCAAGAGGATATTACAATCATAAATCTGTATGCACCAGAGAGAGGAGGACCACAGTTCATAAAGCAAAACCTACTTGACAAGAAAACAGAAATGGCCACTAACACCATCAGAGTTGGGGACTTCAACACACCATTATCAGTAATAGACAGATCATACAAACAGAAACTCAACAGGGAAGAAAGAGAGCGCAACAAAAGGATAGACAACTTAGAACTAACGGACATCTACATAACTTTCCATCCCAAATCCAGACTACATATCCTTCTCAGCAGCCCATGGAACATTGTGTAAAATAGATCATACACTGGGTCCCAAGGCCTGTGTCCAAAAAATTAGGAAGAAGGACATAATTCCCTCTATGATATCAGATCACAATGCTATATTGCTAGAAATTAACAACAATAGACCCTTCAAGAATACCACTGGTGCGTGGAAACTGAAGAGCACACTGTTAAACAATAAATGGATAGTGGACAAAATAAAACTGGAATTGCAAAATTTCTAGAAATGAATGATAATGAAAACACATTGTACCAAAACTTATGGCACACAATGAAGGCGGTCCTCAGGGGAAAATTCATAGCACTAAATGCTTTCACAATGAAGACAACGAAATTCCAAATCAATAACTTAACCATCCACCTAAAGGCACTGGAAAAGAAAGAAAATTTCAACCTAAAAAGCTTCAGAAGGAAAGAAATAATTAAGGTGAGAGCAGAAATTAATGAATTGGAAGCTAAGATAACAATCAAGAAAAATGGCCAAACAAAGAGCAGGTTCTTTGAAAAAATAAATAAGCTTGACAAACCTCTGGCCAATTTGATCGAAAAGGAAAAAAAAAAAAAAAGATATGCTAAAAATTAACAAAACTCAAAATGAAAATGGAGAGATCACAACAGACATAAGTGAAACTGGGAGAATGATCAGGACTTATTTCAATAACCTCTACTCCACAAAACTGAATAATGTGGAGGAGATGGATAAATTCCTGGACACATACCATCTATGAAAGCTAAAGTCAGAGTAGATTAACCGCCTAAACAAACCTATCACACATATTGAAATTGAAAAAGTAATAAAAAACTTCCCCAAAAAGAAGAGTCCAGGTCCAGATGGCTTCTCAGCTGCATTCTAACAAACCTTCATGCAAGAACTCAAACCAGTCTTCCTCAAAATGTGCCACACAATTGGAGAACAGGGAAAGGTACCCAACTCCTTCTATGAAGCTAGTATCACCCTAATTCCAAAACCAGGCAGAGATGCCACAAGAAAAGAAAACTACCAGCCTACTTCCCTTATGAACTTAGATGTACCAATTCTAAACAAAATCCTCGCAAACTGAATCCAACACGATATCAATAGCATTATCTACCTTGATCAAGTGGGATTCATCCCAGGAACAAAGGGGTGGTTCAACATATGGAAATCTGTCAATGTACTACACCACATAATCAAGGCTAAACACAAAAACCACATGATCATTTCTATTGATGCAGGAAAGGCTTTTGACAAAATACAATATGACTTCATGATCAAAACAATGGAGAGAATTGACATGGTCAGTTCATATCTTAACATAATAAAGGCAATATACAAAGCTCCTAAGGCCTAAATAATACTTAATGGAGAGTGTTGGAATTACTGTTGAGATCAGGAACAACACAAGGTTGTCCATTCTCACCTCTGCTCTTCAATATAGTACTGTAAGGCCTAGCTCAAGCAATAAGATAGGCGGAAGGAATAAAAGGGATACAATTTGGAAAGGGAGAAGGTAAGTTACCTCTATTCAATGATGACATGATACCCAAGAGACTCCATCCCAAATCCCTGAAGGTGATTAACTCCTATAGCAAAGTAGCAGGACACAGAATCAATGCACAAAAATCAGTAGCCTTTCTGTATGCAAATAACAAAAATACAGAGAAAGAAAAAAAGGGACATGGTCCCATTTTCAATAATAATAACAGCAACAACAAAAAAATAAAATCGTTTGTAATAATGTTAACCTAGGAAGTGAAAGATATATCAAAAGAAAACATAAAATCACTGAAAAAATACATTGAGGAGGACTTGAGAAAATGGAAAGACCTCCCATGCTCTTGGATAGGCAGAATTAACATTGTGAAGATGACAATCCTACCAAAGGTAATATACAGATTTAATGCAATTCCAATTAAAATCCCAACATTGTCCTTCACAGAAGTAGAAAAAAAAATGATCACAAATTTTATATGGAAGGGTAGAAGGCCTCAGATATCCTAGCATTTCCTCAGCAAAAGAAATACCTCTGGAGGCATCACCATACCTGAGCTAAAGGTATATTACAAAACCATAGTAATAAATGCAGCATGGTACTGGCATAAAAACAGAAGTATAAACCAATGGAATAGAAGTGAGGACCCAGACTTTGGGTCAATAAAGTACAGGTACTTGATATTTGCCAAAGGCCCTAACAATACAGGCTGGAAAAAGACAGCATCTTCAACAAATGGTGCTGGACAAATTGGATAACCATATGCAGGAAACTGAAATTTGCTCTGCACATCTTGCCAGGCAATACACTCAAGTCCAACTGTATCAAAGACTTCAATATAAGAACATAAACTCATCCACTACTGGAAGAAAATATAGGAACAACTTTCCATAACATAAGAATGGAAAAAGACTTCCTGACAAGACCACAGCAGCTCATGATTTTAAACATTCACTCGATCAATGGGATCACATGAAGCTGCAAAGTTTCTTTATAGGCAAGCAAACAATAAGCAAGGCTAATAGATTACCCACAGAGTGGGAGAAAATATTTACTGATTATCCAACTGACAGAGTCCTAATCTCTACAATCTACAAAGAATTCAAAAACTTAAACAATAAAAAGTCAAACAACTCACTCACAAAATGGAGCAAAGAGCTGGACAGGCAGTTCTCAAGGAAGAAATACAAATGGCATACACACACTTAAGAAAATATTCATCATCCCTAATCATCAGGGCATTTCAAATTAAAACAATTTTGAGATTCCACCTTAACCCAGTAAGGATAGCAAACATCAAAACATCAAACGAAAATAAATGCTAGAGAGGATGTGGAGAATTAGGAACCCTCATCCACTGTTGGTGGGAATGTAAGATGGTACAACCACTTTGGAAAGCAATATGTAGACTCCTGAAAAAGCTGAGTATAGAGTTACCTTCAGACCCAGTTATTCCCTTACTGGGTATGTACCCTAAAACCTTTAAACCAAAGGCCAGAGATATTTCCTCAACCATGTTTATAGTGGCTCAATTCGTAATAGCTAAGAGCTGGAATCAATCCAGATGTCCATCAGTAGAAGAATGGATAACTAAGATGTGGTATAGCTACACAATGGAATTATATACAGCACTAAGAAAAAAATGACACATTGAAATTTGAGGAAAAATGGTTGAACCTAGAACAGATAATTCTCAGTGACCTTACCCAATCACAGAAAGATAATCGCCTTATAGTCTCACTTATCTAAACATCTACCCTGAATCTAACAAAGATGCCTTACATACTCAGCAAGCATTTTGAGGACTAGACAATAGGATGGGTGGGAAGGAAGGGAAGGGCAAGGGAGGGGGTGCAAAACACAAATCTAGACCCAAATTGCAATGGTACCATAAGATTCTACATCCTAAAAGCTAGAACAAATGGTTGAACCTTCACCAGGCCCTTAAATGGAACAACTGAGCAGCAACACAGTAGAGAGGGTTGATGAAGACTGATTAATCTTCTACAGCCTCTCTATCTCTCTCTCTCTTTTCTAACTCTTTTATGTTAGTTAACTTTTTCTTCCTTTTCTTAGTGGGTGCTGACCTATGACTCCCAGTACCAGCATGTGGCTCTCATCTACCACCAGCTTTTGATCAGAGAGCCCTACAAGGTTTCCTAAGAGAAAGACAGATTTCTGTCAGGGTACTTGATGACCCACCAAAGGTTAGTGGCAAGACCCTATTGCTGAAGACTCCATATGCAGCTGACACGTAAAATGGAATGACATGGCTGGAAGCCAGGAGAGAGTCAGTCCCCAGACAGTCAGCATGTCTAGTGCCAGAAAGTGCTACATGGGTGACTAGGGGAAAATGACCAATATCTGTCCAAGCAACTCATGGTCTAACCTACTTAGCAGCAAATAACTTGCCATAATGCTCACAGAAGTGCAATAGTGACACATATCCATGGTAGGAAACCAAATGCTCTTAATTTGGCTAACTGATCCCCTCAGTGGAACGGGACCCATAGCTGGAGCTGGGAAACAACTCAGAACCATATCCAAACATGAGCACATCCTCCATTATTAAGCTACCACCAACTGTGGGCTACAAGAGTGCCTACAACTATTAAATTCTCTATAAAAAATATGGGTTATCTCATTTGTTTGGTGCTAACTTTACTCTTCTTTGGAGAATATGCTTCTCTTTTTCAGATAGATGCAGAGTGAGGAGAGAACCACACTATCATACCTCAAAAGAGCCCCAGTTGAGACTAAGAATAATTGGCGTAACAAGCAAGGGTGCTGGTTTCTTGGTGAACTGGGTACCAGCACAAGGGTGAAGGAGATTGACACAGAGAACAATCAATTTCTACCAAATAAGATATCCAGAGACCCAGAGGCCCCCAACACCTCATCACTGAAGCAAACCAAAAATGAACCCAACATGGCTCAGGGCAATTTTGTGGAAGAGGAAGTGGAAAGAATGGTAGAGCCACACATTGGGTCATGATATGCAGATACATTTCTCCTACCCTAAATGTGGGCTAATCCCACAATGCATGGCCCATATACCTCAACAAGGAGGGGTTAGGGAGAAGTTGTAGGACATGGATGAGCCTAACAATGGTACCAACTTAACTGTATTCAGTGAGTACAAATCTAATTTTAAAAGATGGATCAGATGGTTAATACTGGGTTTTATGTGGTTTTGCATTATTTGAAATTCTTTTCCACCAAAGTATAGAAAATATAAAATACTGTTTTCTCCTTTCTTCTATGTTCCTCTCTTCATAATTTAAGACATATCCTGAGTTTCACCCAAGCAAGGAGGCACTCTCACATAATATCATTACTGTCTTTTTTTCCTCAGCTCCACTCTGGTGGATGAACCTCCAAACCAGACGTAGTTCATGAGAAGAAGTGATTTATTTCAGGTGACAGATCCAGGGAATGTTCCTTAATGGTGAAAGAGAAAAACCAACACCAGTACCACCAAAAACAAGAGCAAAATCATCAGGTAAACTACAGGGAACCAAAGTAGAACTCATTGTGCATACCTTAGACAGGAATTCAGGTCTGCCCCCAGTAAAACCTTAGAGCTGAATTGTAGGAGCAACCTACATTGCACCTCTTCTCGCCATGTGGATTGAAATCTATGTTACAAGCATTAATAAAACATTTGAGTTTATTGAGGGACATGAATTCAGACTACTTTGCACCACTATCACTGACATTGTCTCAAAACATTTAATTTATACATGTAGCTTCCTAAAGCCAGTACAGGCTTGGCAGTGACTCATATGTCATCATACTGAAAGGCCAATGAGTCCCTGCAGAAATGGTGAAGCAATATTAAGGTGAGAAGTTGAGGTGGTGATTCACCTTTTTGATTTTACTTCAATACTTATTTTAAAACCCAGGTTGTAATATTTCTCCAAGTCTAGTACTGACATCAGTTCTTTCCTCATGGACCATTGTCTACGCATTAACTCTCATGACACTCCACAGAGATGGTACATATTTTCTCAAAATAACATCATCAGTGGCAGGTGATTTATACAATTCTTTTATTATTATTAACATGTTTCATATGGATACATCATGTATTGGTACCCTCTTTTGCTTTGTCCCTGTACCCATTCTTTTGGTGACACTCCTCCATGGGTTGAAAGGTATTCACCATGGGGTTGTGGTTTACGTATTTTGGAATCAATAGTCAGTTAATATTGGATGGAATGCTTCTGAGCATGATGTGTTAACCTGTGGCTCTTTACAATCTCTCCATCCCCCCTTCCATTAAATTCTCTGAGCCATAGTGGCTGAGTTTTAAGTCTACTTCAGCAATGAGTTCTTAAAAGCCTCTGGATCTCTGCTTTGGTAGGTATTGAGTATCCTTAGAGTCTATCTCCTACACCATGACACTGATGATCAGGTACAGCATAGACAGGGCACTCTTGCTATCTTCCCAGTTCCTCAGTGGTTCCAGCTGTGGCTTTGTTGACCTGTGAGAAATAAAAATTTGGGCCCAGAGAGAACTAGGAGATGCCACCCCACATGCCAATTTGCTCTAGCAAAAGAATAGAACTCTTAGAGGAAAAGAAACTTGTGTATAATTGGATTGATCTATAGTGTCCCTACTGCTGCCCACAGTACAGCATGCTACCAAAATAGATGGGTCAGGTAGACTCGCCCTGGAGTCTTCCCACCAAATCTACAAACCAACTGGGTCTTCTTCCTGCAAACCTGAATCTGAACAAGGAATACAGTTTCTATAGTATAAAGGCTTCAGTCTTCTTCCTGTCACTCTCTCTGGATTCTCTCTCTGCTTGCCTCTCCTTGCTCAGGCCAGTGGAACAAATGTGAGCCTGGCCTCTACCCCCACCCAACCCGGAGAATGCAATACTGTTTCTTGGCCTGGAGGAATGTATTTTTCACTTGCTTCTACTTTTTTTCCTCAATTTTTATTAATATTTTGCTTCCACTTTTTACTGTGGTGTACTTTGTCACCTAAATTATGTGTTTCATTTTCCTCTGGTCTCCAGACCTACCTTGTAGATGCTTTTACTAACTCTTGGCCTGTTTCCTGTGTCTCTAAATTTAGGATAATCATGGGTACAACTGTATGTCTATATTAAGATATCTCATCTAAATTTCTTGGTCTCTGCTTTGGTATTTTCACTCTGTTATTCTTTCTTAGGTTCCCACTATTTTCCCTCTTAATTTTCTTCCATGGGGAATTATAAGGTAGATACTATGCATGTTTCTCCTAAGTCTCCCTGCATAAGCTTCTACATTCTATTCTCCATGTGCTGTGTCTCGACTCCAGTCTTTTGAAAGCCTCAGTTTCACTTAAATGGGCTCTACTACCCTCCACATATTTTTTTTGTCTCAATATTAGTCTTTCTTTACAAACCCCAATTTTTGTTAAATTATAAACTATGCTGTGTTTCCTATTTCCCACGTGATAATGACTCTTCTCTAACCTTCTTCTTATATCCCAATATCCCTAAAATAAGACAAATTTGTGATTTCTCCCTAAATAAACTTAATAATTCATAATTTACCTGGCTTGAGTTTATTTTATCAATACTTTGTTAAAAATAGATCAAGTCTGCAAATTTGGGTTTGTAAAGTTATGGGATCCTCCAAGCCCCCTGAAAACATGCATCATTCTTACCTTTGAAATACACTTTGCATTACTTTAGCAATTAAGGTGATTGGCAGTCAAAGTATCCCAACAGTATTTCTCAGTTTGTTGCATGGTGCTGTGTATGCTGAACTCATGATGAAGGTTATCATAACAGTGGGAATGCACGTGAGTGCAAACTTCAAGTTGAGATGGTAATGAAGATTGAGGGAGGGATGGTTACTACAACACAGTAAGGCACACCTCTTAATGACTGATCTTCAACACTCTCTCCTCCCAAGGACTCTTGGGAGACAAGTGACCTAAAACCATAGCCACTAATACTGGGCCATGCTTATATAACACACACACACACACACACACACACACACACACACACACAACCATTACTATCCCATGTTAACAAATATGTAAGCGAGATGCAAGGATTTACGTCATAACAGTGTCATAGCTGCACAAGTTATTTATGATGGTCAGCCAATTAAAGAACAATTGTAAGCAATGATATCAATGTAATAAGGAATTCCTTTCTCCATGGTTTCAATATTTCAGCAATGTACATTTCTCATTGACTAAAGTCCAAGACCATAACAAGATTTGCAGAATCCGAGCCCTCACGTCATGTCATACAAAATTCTGCTCAATAGGTATCATTATATTCATCATCCTATGGGTAACCAGTGATATTGAGTCCAACGTTATGTTCATGGATAGGTCATGTCCCTATGTGTAATTTTCTTATTTAAAACTCTATCAATCATTGTCTTTCTGGTACAAGATTTGACTTGTCTAAGTAATTCATGTTAGACCACTCATATGATACATAACTATCGCTGAGAACAAATGAAACTCACTTGTGTGGGGGTGCAAAAAACTAAATGGGATAAAAAAAGTAATGTTATCATGTCTTCAGTCTCTATAGCAACCTTAGTTTAAATTGTAAGGAAAGATATAGATTCAAGAATTGATTTTGTATGTGACCTTGGGAAGAGAAATTCTATCTCGTCGTAGCAAAATAATGTAGCACTTGGGGACAAAGATGCAACCCAATAACCCAGCACTGGAGGCCAGGATTGAAAAGACTTCCACAGCCACCATGAATTTTCCTTGGCTGCTTTGGTAGACAGGGAGGAAGGTGACCCACACACTGCAGAACACCAGCATGCTGAAGGTCAGGAACTTGGCTTCATTGAAGGTGTCAGGCAGGTTCCTGGCCAAGAAAGCCACCATGAAGCTCACTATGGCTACAGATCCAAGGTATCCCAGGACACAGTAGAAGCCAGTGACTGAGCCCTTGTTGCAGACGATGATGATATGTTCATATTCAGAGTGTGCATCTATGTCAATAAAGGGAGGAGATGTTCCTAGCCACACTGCACAGAGAGTAATTTGGACCAGGGTGCAGGTGGGAATGATGTAGTTAGGTGCCCCTGATACCAACAGCCCCCTCATCCTTCTTCCTGGAGTGGTGACCTTGAAGGCCAGGACCACAGTAACTGTTTTGGCCAAGACAGTGGAAACAGCCACAGTGAAGAGAACTCCAAATGTGATCTGCTGCAGGATGCAGGTAACAGTGTTGGGACGTCCAATGAAGAGCAAGGAGCAGAGAAAACAGCAGTTGAGGGAGATGAGCAGAATGTAGCTGAGGGTGCGGTTATTGGCTTTCACGATGGGAGTGTCTTGGTGCTTCCAAAACACCCCAAGAACAAGAACTGTGAGTACAGAGAAGCCTAGTGACAGGCAGGCAAGAGTCATCCCCAAGGGTTCTTCATAAGACAAGTAGCTCACAGATTTCTGCAGGCAGTTGGTTTGCTGTACATTAGCGTACTGGTTACCTGGACACTTCACACACTGCTCCCTGTCTGAGGTAGAGAGCAAAGACTCATCAATATAGCTCCATTTTTCATGTGTCACTGATGTCTCACATAAGTGTGTCCACCATGTTCCTTCTGTTTTGGCATTGACAGAAAAATAAGTGTATTATCCTGAAGAAATTACTCCAAATTAATTGTTCTCACATGTATGGTGAAGGACACTTAGGAACCATTATTACTTTCACTTATCTCACATATGCAAAGTAGTTTATTTATCTTAATACTCCTTGTGTCAACACATTCAGATTCATAATAAAAGTCTTAATTTCTTGGTGTGGTGTCTCACACCTTATATCACTCACTTTGAATGCTGAGGTTGGAAGACTACTGAGAGCTTGAGACCAGCCTTCAGTTACAGAGTGAGTTCCATGTCAGTCTTGGCTAAAGTGAATTCTTGCCTCAGAAAAAAACTTATACTTGGCAATTCATGAATTGTATATGTAATATATGTAATTATTCTGACTGTGCATTCAAACTTAGTGTGAGAGCTAGTACATTCTACTATCTGAATCTAGGTGGAGCTCTGTGGTGGTTACTCACAGTAGGAAAATTCAAATCTTCCCCTATTATATGGTTAAGTGATAGTAACTTATGATTAAAACTGGACACCAGGATATAATTATCATCAAAAGCTGTATACCATCACCTTGGAGAAGGTTTTGCAACTTAATTTTGAGAGGACATGGTCAGCATCTATGCGTTTTATTGAATTTTACTTCCTATATAATCTTTTGTCTTAGTAATTTATTCAGGACCTATTGAGAAAGCAGGATGAGAAATATCAATTAACAAATTATCAAGGAATAGATGATGTGTAGTGAGAAAAGGAAGAAGTTTTCACTCCTAACTGTGAGATAGGTTTTGTTATGACATATGTGAATATTTAATTTTAAATATGTTTGCTCATTAGATAAACTTGTAGAATATCTTTTTATATTGAATATGTACAATGAAGAAAATACCTTTATTTCTTTTAAGTGTGTAAATGTGTGTGCATTTGTGGTGTGTGTGCATGTGTGCACACACATGTACAAATAGCTTTGTGTTTTACATGTTTCTTTCTGAGTGTGCATGGACCTGGGTGAGTGGGAATTTGGAGACTAGAATTCAGCACTGGGTAGCCTTTTCAATTGCTGTCCACCTCATTCTTGAGACAGGCATCATTACTTTGTCTGGAGCTGAGGAATTGGACTATACATCACCACCCACTGTGAGACCTGCCAACAGACAAATGCCTCCTCTGGTAAGGTACCACCAATGGAGGTGAGAGATCAGGGAACATAGCCAGGTAGATAATGGGTCGTTGACTACACTGAGGTAAAGCCAGATTATTGTGGATATAAATATTTTCTTGTTTATATTGACACCTTTTCAAGATGATGGAAGCTTTCCCGACCATATCTGAGACATAGTCAAAGTGTGACTAGGGAATTGTTAGAGGTGATAATTCCCTGCTATGGGTTGTGCCTCCAGATTAGATCAGATAGAGGGCCTGCCTTTGTGTCCAATCACTAGGGAATTGACCAAGACATTGGAGATTAATTGGAAATTACATTTTGCCTATCATCCTCAAAGTTCAGGACAGGTAGAAAGAATTAATCCTAGAGACTGATGAAGGATGCGTGGTACTCCTTCCCTTTGCCCTGTGGAGGGCCAGGTGTACCTCTTATGTAAAATGAATTACTCCATTTAAAAGTATGTATGGAAACCCTCCCCCAAATCTTGCCCCATATGGGTCTTGAACAGATAACTAACTTTACTAATGAAATGCTTCTTTCTATCCAAATCTTACAAAGAGTACAGGAACCATTGTTCCAGCAATCAAGGCTGTTTTTCAGACTCACTCTGTTAGCCCCCATCCCTTTCAGCTTGGTGAAAGAGTTTAGATCATATAAGAGACACTATATAGGGACATTAGAAGGGCCCCCACAATGTCATCCTAACCACTGCAATTGCTGTGAAAGTAGAGGGGACAAAATAGAAGAGCATCAGACTTACTTTTTATGAAACAAAGCCTTTGTGTGGCTTTAGATAAAATTTATTGATTTTATACCAATCAGTTAGGAATAAATCCAAAATACAATGGCTTTAGTTAGAGAAAAGTATCAAAGAAAAAGAACTTCAGAGACAAGACACTAGTAATTGGTTTCAGTCTATGTTTCGTTTGTCTCCATGGCTTACTTCCCTTGTCTCTTCTATTGCTGGCCCCCTGATACTACTGCTCTTAGGCCTTACCATAGGACCCTGCATTATTACTGCTCTAAGTAGATATGTAAAGAATAGAATAAATTCCATTAAACTCATGGTATTGTGGACACAATACACCCCCTAGATGAAAATATCCTAGACACTGTTCTTCACAAATCAAGGATTTAAGTTAGTGTCATATCAGAGGGGGAAATGCAGAATGGAATGTGAAAGGAATGGGATGAACCATCTGTGCAATGCAGGTGTTTACTGTTAGTTAAGGGATGAGATTATCTCTCTGTGCGGTGCACCATGACCTCCCTATATCTCTTTGTTTCTAAATAACTTTGTGATGACAAAGCCTAGACTGTTTCTTTCCTAAGTTCCTCCTATGTGATGTATGTAACCTTGTGACTTCTTGTAATAGTTCTCCCTTATTTAACAGAATGTGATTTTGTGATTTAACTCACAATCCTTTTTTTTTTGTTTTTCATTTTTAAACTATAAGCATCATGTAGTTATTTCCAATAAAAGCTGACACTCCTAACAGATCGAAGCTGCATCTTGAGATCTTGAATTCTGGGATGAAGCTTTCTTCTTCTTTCTTTTACCTAATAAAACTTTGATACACACAACAACAACAACAACAACAATGACAAAAACAATGGATTGAAATAATAAAGTATGTATTTTTTTAGTAATTCAATAATTTATCCTTTTAAAAGTATATAAATGTATATAGGTCTCATCCACAAGGTATATATGAATGACATTCAGTGGAAACCTTCCATTTTCGTTTTTTCTTTCAAAGATTTTAATGTTCTGTACCAGAGCAATACTGTAGTTTTACATGAATCTCACATACATTTGTACTCTTACACATTGTTTGCTATATATAAGAGAAGTTCACTGCAAAATGCTCATTGGAAAATGAAATTCAAAATTTTCAAGAATGTACAGATCCTACTTAAATAAAGAATCTGAAATATACACAGTAGTATGTCAGACAATTCTACCTTCTCCCATTTCTTTTTCTCACTTTTAGATTATGGCATGGTAAAAGTTCTGTTTTCTCCAGAATTTCCAAAACTAAAAATTAAACAAAAGAACTTCTCACTGTGTAGCAAATCCAGGGCTTGTACATTTCAGGTTATTTCTGTACAAATCTAGGGGGTAAAATAATGCATACTTAAGGGAAATCTTACATAGACTTTGAAACAGAAGTATATAGGACATTTTTTTACAACAATGAGTTGAGTAATAGGGTGTACATATTTTAAGGGGCAATGTTGATACATAAACTCAGTGATTAGTAAGACAGAAGAGATTCTTTTCTTTTCTTTTCTTTTTTCTTTTTATCAAAGTATGTTTTCACTGTACCTCATGCCGACCCGGAATTCACGATAGAATATCAGAGTGGCCTCCAACATGCAGAGATCCTCCTACCTCTATCTCCCAAGTGCTGGGATTATAGGAACATGCCATGAGGCCTCTCTGATTTTATTCTTTTGAATTTCCTTCCTGGACCCTTGAAATCCTCCTGTGTATTATAGAAGATAATCAATCTGAGGCACATTTTCCTTTCTCACATGAAGTTACCTGTCTCATTGGAAATCTCATTTTTTGGGCACCGATAGCAATTGAAGCAGCAGGCTGCTTGTCCCTCTTGATGGTATTTCTTGAACCCAGGACGGCATGGCACACTGCACACTGAAGGCAGGATCTGAGGAAATTTAGATATGTGTCAGGGAAAGAAATCTAAGATCCTCCTCTCAAACTAGACAATGTTAGATGATTGGACCATGAAAAATATATTTTTAGTGCTTGATGATCATAGTAATTTTGCTATGTTGTATAATGTCTTTATATAATCATATAGAAACAAAATCACGAAAAATTACAGTTGTTATCTAATATTTAAAAATTTTATAAAGTATATCTAGGAATCAATATATGATGAGGAAACACATATTCCAAAAGAGTGTGGTCATTAATGTCTAGTGTAAAGCAACACCACAGGACAACCCACCTGTCTACTTCCTGTGTCCCACACTGCCGTGTCTTCAGGTAAATACAACTGCTGACCATGTGGAAAATGTGGGGAAAACTGTCCTAATTTCACCTTTAAATCAATTCCATGGGGGAAATTCCAAATGTTGAGAACATCATACTCATCACTTACTTGTCCTTTGGGGTTCATATTCACTACATCTCCAATAGGGTTAATAAAGAGAACATTCTTCAGAAAAGCATGTACCTAAAAAATACACATTATTCCATGACTAGAAAGGCCCACATGCCATGACTGAATGCATGATGTAGGGAATGCCCTTTATTTTATACTTCTTCCTTGCTATGCACATTCACTGCTGAAAACAAACTGGTAAAATACGTGACTTTACACAGATCATTTAAAAATAGCGTTATGGTTTTTATAATATTACTTTCTTAGATGGGTGTGGAAGTACATGTCTTCAATCTGAGCACTCAGGAAGCTGAAGTAGGAGGATGACTGTGAGTTCAAGGCCACCCTGAGATTACAGCATAAATTCTAAGTCAGCTGGGGCTGGAGTGAAACCCTACCTTGAAAATCAAAGGAAAATAGAAAATGATAATAGTTTGTCTTACAAAAAATGACAAAACAGTTGCTAAAGAAATAATAGGTAGACTATACACTGTGAAAAATATCAGTATCAACATCTAAATCGTCTCTGGTTGCTTTTAGAGCTTCAGACATGAAAAGGAGATTGGGTACATGGTTAGTTTTGGAGGAACTACTTTATGCCAACTATGGAAACTCTCTCCCAGATTCCTAAAAACAGTTTTTAGAAGCAGGCATGTCAGTACATATCTTTAGTCCCAGTGAGAGAGAGTCAGGCAGCTTTGTTAGGCAGCTAGGTTACCTGGGCACCTGAAAGTTAGAAGCTGGAATCTCTTTGGACCTATCCTTCTAGTTTCTACTTTGCTAGAGATCAAAACATGATCTGATTTCTCATCTCTTCCTTAGGTCTGTTTTTCCACACAAAGCCTGGACCCCTACTGGGAGGGAGTTTCTCCTGGGATTTAAATCTAGTCCTATCATTGTAGTTTCTGAAGTTCAGCCCCTGAAACTTGGTGTCATGAGTCGCCTCTTCCTGAGACAGCCCCTAGCCCAGACCACTTACTGTCTCTCTGGCTCACCTTAGCCAGAAGGTAGGGCCCACCACTATAAGCTTATAAAGAGATGCATGTGAGGTTACAAACCTCTTTTTCTTGGTAATCCATTCAAACTTATGTTGAATTTCTCCTTGCGTTGGCCTGGCTGGGCTGAGCTGAGGCGGGTCCCCCTAACACCTACTTTCCACATGGACTCTTTACCCCTCCCGCTCTCCACATGGCAAGAGCTCTTTGCACTTTCCTTTCATTCCTTTCTGTGTTTTCTTCAGGACCATCATGTGGGCTCTCAAGCTATGTGCAAGCAGTCATTTTCCTTCTCTTGTTTCTGTACTTCATTAAATAAATATAATAATTTATTAATTACTCTTCTAAGTCTTATTTTATTCATTACTTTTGGTTAATAGTAGACATGAACCCATGGTATGGGGTTCAAGGACCTTCTGGGCCCTTAACACCTCATTTTGGGAGGCTGAGTTAGTAGGATCACTGTGAGATCCAGGCCAGTCTAGGGTTACAGAGTTATTTCCAGTGTAGACCCTGCTTTAGATAAGCAAACAACCCTCGCCCCCGCAATCCACCTTGTTCTTGTTACTTGAGGAGCAGGATTTTACCAGCTCTTCATTTATAGTTTATATGGTAAAATCTGTGTTTATATTTCAAGTAAAGAAAAAGTTGCCAGACCTGGTAATGTATGCCTTTAAACCCATGACATGGATCACTACGTGTTGTGGCTACCCTGAGACAACATACTGAATTCCAGGTCAACACCACCAAACTTAAGCATTATATGGAGGTCATCTTTCTCCAAAATCATTGAAGGTCACTAAAAGTTTCCTTGATTTACACTAAATTTATTTAGTTACTTATTTTAATTTTGGGGCAGTGTTTCTCACTAGCCAAGTGTGAACTGGAACTCATCCTTTGTAGCCTAGCCTTGCCTCAACCCACAGTAATATTTCTGTCTTAGCTTCCCTAGAGGAGATGTCTGTTAGCAAAGCTCAGTCATAGTCTTTTTCATGACGTATACACACATAGAGTTTTACTTGCTTGGACGTGACAAAATACAGAAAACCTTGTAACTGAAACAAAGAATCCTAGAGGAATAGGCGTGAGCATGTCTTGACAACATTGAGGATGACATATTGGTTGAAAGTAAGTACCAGTGATTTTAAGACACTATACCTGAGTGCATGAACCATATTTCATAAACTCATTTCCTATCCTCTGAGAATCTACTTGTTGAAGAATCATTTCATGGAGGGCATGGGCCACAGCATACACAGCATTGTAGATGTTGTAAAATTCTTCATCCATGTCCATGTCAAAGCTGTGCCTTGAAAACCACTCCAGTGAAGGGTTGGAAGAATAGTTGTTCAGTTTTTCATAGTACGATTTGTAGAGAGAACAATTAAAACCTATCCACCTTGATCCTACAGAATTAATGTTTTCTGTATATTTGGAAAAGTTCATTGTCTGGATAAAAGGTTTTAAACTAGAAATCTCACCATGGTGGTGTACGAAAGTGAAAGACCAACGGAATGAGAAACGGATGAAGTTTCCTTCACATGGGAGGAGATCCCACTGTGAGGTGGTGACCCAGATTCTCCATGTGCCTAAACATTCCCATTTTCTAAAGCTCATTTCCATAATAGGGTTAATGTCACCATAAATGACAACAGCATTTGCTGATGATGTGAAGATTGGATAACGCAAATTTATAAGAGCTGTCAATAACATATCTATGTTTACAGGGATCATATTCACATATGCTAAACAGATGCCATATCTTTGCATTTCTACTCTCAGGTTAGAGAGAAATTGAAAGCCTTGGTCATCTTCTGAGATGAACAGCTCCACCCATGTCCAGCTGAAATGAAGCATCAAGGAAACCATGGCAAGGGGCAGGTTTGTATCCTTGGGAGCCACCTGATAAAGATAAGGAAACTTCTCCCGGTCACTTAGTGTAGGATGAAATGGTCCGTAGGAAATCTAAAGAAAACAGAACATTGGACTCTACAAAAGGAGAAGGATTTTGTCAGGCACAAGGTAACTTCTGACTGACCTTTTAAACCAGCAGAAAATGGAAGAAAATCTTGTTCATGCTATTACCACAGTAATATCTTATTTCCCAGAACCTGATAGGAAATTGCTGACCAGTGCATCCTCTAGTGAATCTCATTTTCTCTTACCTTGTTCTTCTTTTCTATTTCAAGCAAGTAAAGGTTAATAATCCACCAACTCTGAGTGTTTACCAGTTCAGTTAAAATCATGATCAACATAGGCATGAACCTTGTCCAGTTACTAGAAAATGCCACTAGGAGACTGAGTTTCAACTCCCTCTGTAGACTCAGACTCACCTGTGGCCTTGCATAGAGCTGCATGAGTGGTGCTATTCTGGCAGATCCTGCCCATGAGGGTCCTGTAAGTGCTATCTGACATGCTTTCTGCTCACACATATAATTCGGAGCATCCTTCATGAGATTTGGAATTTCATCTTCAATACCAAACACAGAAAAACTCTTACAAATCTTAGAAATGGAATGCAATTGCAACGACACATTGTGTAGTAGCTGGGAGTTATGGTTAATATCTTCCAAGGCAAAAATCAATGCCAGCACATGCTGGAACCTTCTGATTGGCAATCTGAAAGGGGAGCACAATCATCATCATGGATGACGTGTCATTCATAAGCTTCATATCAAGCACACTGAACATTATGTACCAAATGACATTCTCCCTGAACTTCTCTTATTGATCATGTTCCTTCTATTATGAGGATGGGGGGACATGACATCTTTAGAAGCTAGTAATTGAAAACTCTTAAGAGTAAAACAATTATAAATAAGTTTATTCTCATTGTTGTGGTGGTGTGAATGTGAAATGTTCTCTGTACCCCATGTGTTTATTACTAAGTTTTAGACTCAATCCCTAAGTAGTGAAACCATTGGCAGGAGGAGCTTTGCTGGAGGAGGTGTGTCACCATGGGTGGGTCTGGCTTTTATAGTCCACCCCCTTGACATTACATACTAGCTTACTCTTGCTGTTTCTTTCAGCTGAGGTCGAAAAATGTGAGTTCATGCTGTCTATTCTCGGTATGTGCCCACACTGTTATGAAATTTCCCCTTATAATTTCTCTTAAGTTCCAGGGAGCTGAAGTAAACACTTTACTCTCCTAGTCTACTTCCTGTCAAGCATTTTGTCCCAGCAAGGAGAAGTTAACTGCTACTAAAATTGGTAATGAGAATTGCAGTGATTTTGGTGAAATAATCCTGACTACCTGGTTCTTGCCTTTTAGAACTGGGTTTCTAGAGGAAGATGGAAGCATATGTAACTTGGACTACACAAGCAGTGCTAGAAGCATTGCTTGGTAGAATATTCTAGTAAGTGTTTGAAAAACCTAAATGCAGATTGAGGTGTGAACTGGGAAGGCTTGCCATTTGAGGTTTCAGAGTGAAAAGAGAATGTTTTTTGCGAAATTGGCTAGAAGCAGTTTGTGTGATATTATGGTAGAGAGGCTGGCTGAAGTCTACACATGTGCAAGAAATTTGAGCAATGTTGAACTTAAGAGTAATGGACAATTGTTTGATGGAGGAAATCACAGAGTAGAAAGATATGAAGGATATAGAGTTTGTCATAGATTATTGTGTGGGCTCTCTTAGGCTCCTTTAGCTGAAATATTTTTAAAAGGTTAACATCATTGAGGATATGCAAGTTGTTCTCTTCTTGATAGTAGGAGAAGTGCTGGTTCATTTCAAAGGAAGAACGGAAGGAAGAATCCTGAAGGAGATGAATGTTCTTAAAAATCATATTGGATTTACAACTATGTTGGTATTCCTTAACAGGTAGTGGTTTTGGAAGCATTAGGATGCCGGAAGTTTGCGGCATTAATTTATACCATTATTTCAGAAGTCATAGAGGGTAGAAAATATGAATAAAAATAAAGGACCCTGTAGGGAGACCCCTGAGCCCATGATATGGGTTACAATTGATACTACATAATTTTGAAGATGCCAGGCAACAACAAAGGAATCTTCTTGCTTAAGAAGACCCTGTCCTGGCTACAAGCAACAGAGATGGAGGGACATAGAGGCTGAAGTATTTTGGAGCCCAGAGGATTTCATCTTATGACTCAGATGACAGAGAGGAAAATTTAGATTTTAATGCCATATATACATATATATGCCAAGTATATATATTTGACAGAGAAAGAGGGAGAGAGAGAAAGAGAGAGAAAAAGATAGAGAGAGAGAGAATGGGCATGCCAGTGCCTCTAGCCAATGCAAATGAACTCCAGATGCATGCATACCCTGTGTATCTAGCTAAAATGGGTTCTGGGGACTCAAACTTGGGTCCTTTGTCTTTGTAGGCAAATTCCTGAACCTCTAATCCATCCCTACACAGTTCTATGCTTATTTTTTAAGCATATTTTTTTCATTTGAGAGAGTGAGAGAGAGAAAAGTGTAACACTAGAGCGTCTGCCATAGCAATCAAACTCTAGATGCTTTCGCCACCTAGTGGGCATATACGACCTTGCACTTGCCTCACCTCTGTGCATCTGGCCTATGAGGGATGTGGAGAGCTGAACATGGGTCCTTAGGCTGTGAAGGCAAGGGCCTTAGCTGCTAAGCCATCTCTCCAATCCATCTATGCTTATTTGTGATCTAGCATTGCTCTAGTCTTTACTTACTCTTCCCTCATTTTCTTTTCTTTCTCTCTTTTTTTTTTTTTTTTGTGAATGGGAATGTTTCCTTGGTGCCATGATGTGGTGAAGGCCTAAGTGACTTTTGTTTTGATTTTACTGAGTTCACAGTTAAGATAAGGTCTTGTGTCCCTGATGAGACTTTGGACTTTTGAACAGTGTGGGCACTTGTAAAGACTATGAGGACTCTTAATGTTGGACTGAATGCATTTGGAGTCAGGAGAAGGCCATGAGTCTATGGGGCAAGTGGCTGAATGTACTGGTTTGAATGTGGAGTGGTCCTCATTGCCTCAAGTGTTTGTGATTCTGCCTAACACTTATATCCTACTGGTGTGGCCTTCAGAGAAAGTCTTGCTGGAGGAGGTGTGAGACTTGTGTGGGCCATGGGATTTATCATCCAGCCTCTCTTGCTTGTATTATCTGCATCACTCTTGCTTCCTCCCAGCTGATGTGATACCTGGCTATCAATACTAAATATGCTTCTCTACCATACTGAAGCTTCCTGTAAAAACTTTGTGCCAAAATAAACACTTTCCTTTCATAAGCTTGTTCCAGTTCATGTTTTGTCCCAGCAATGTGATAGTAAATGCTACCATTCTTATAATCATTTATGAGATTATTTCATTTACCATATGATGGTGTAGGGGATTCTTTATTATTTTAATAATAAACATGAACATTGTTCTGAACAGATAATTAGTTTGTCAATGGATTGATCCTGGAGTTATCATTCTTGAGAAACATGGCAAAATATTGGCATGCCAGCTACCATGTTGATTGTGTTTTCTTAATAGCAAACTACAGGAAAATCAGGACCAAATTAATGATTACTGTATAAAAATTTGTGATGTGGGATGGAGAGATGGCATAATAGTTAGGCGCTTGCCTGTGAAGCCTAAGGATCCCGGTTCAAGGCTCAATTCCCTAGGGCCCACGCTAGCCAGATTCACAAGGTGGTGCATTCTTCTGGAGTTCAATTGCACTGAATGTAGGCCCTTGTTTGGCTATTTGCTCTAACTCTTTTTCTCTGTCTGTTGTTCTCAATTAAATAAATAAATAAATAAATTTTTAATAAATTGTTATATTTATTTCTATTTCCATTATAAATATCATGACAATGTGGTAAACTTTGACTGTTTTGAGAATTTTATGGGAGTATTTAGGGTAATCATTGATCTATTTAAGAACCAGATTTGCTGCTTTTTTTCCTAAAATATTTTCCATGCTGTTTTTCAACATTTTTTTAGGTTTGGGTCTGTGATACAAACTATCTCAGACTCAGTCACGTCTTATTTGCTCCTGTCTTAAATGGTTACAAGGTCACACTCTTCCTTTTGTTTATACTTCAGC
Organism: Jaculus jaculus; assembly: GCF_020740685.1. NCBI lineage: Eukaryota > Metazoa > Chordata > Mammalia > Rodentia > Dipodidae > Jaculus > Jaculus jaculus. Next base: position 40,095,188 of record NC_059116.1, on the reverse strand, counting down.
ATATCCACTCCACAGGTATTTTCTCCCAGATGAGATATAAAAATGATTTGCATATATTTCTGCCATTGCATCTCTAGGCGTTGATTTTACATCTTTAACCAATACAGTGATGTAATTTTAAAGGCAATCAGTTATATGAACAATTATTAGTTACACCTAGCTATTTCATTTGTATATTTAATGGGAATTTTATATGCAATTCAAGAAATTATGTTTTATGTTCCTGTTCATCTGATGAATTTACCCATAAGAATTTCAGTACCTAAGCAATATGAATCTCTCTCGTGGTAGCTTCAATAATACTTTATTATACTTTTTATAATACTTGTTTGGTGAATGAACATTGTAGCTTCTTTGATATAATTTTGAACATTAAATTAGGGCTGTAGTTTAACTGTATCATATTCTAAGAGCGATTGGATAGTATGTTTGTCACATGCTGGAATCTTGTGAGGTACTGAAGTGATGCACTGGGGAAATTTCACACTCAGACAGTGACCTCCCAACATACATTGTGGAATCTCAATGTTTCCATCATTTTCTTCTTTACATCCCTATAGTGACATGAGTGTTTTGTTACACTACTTCCCTATGATACTCTGGTTTTCTACATTCACAAAAGCACTAGATACCAAAACCTCAAATTGTGGGTTGAAATCTCCCAGGCTCTGAGGCCAACAAAAACTTTCCTCTTCTTAAGGTGATTATCTCAAGTATTGTGTTTTAGTAGACAAATGCTTAAATTCATAAAATTTTAGGTGTTCACATTGACATATATCATATTCAGATGTTTGCTTCAGAAAACAGCAAATGAATTTTAACAATTTCCATGTCTAAATTTAATCTTTTCCTAAAAGGCTGAGAAATGCTGATTATTGATGGCTTTGCTTCTCACTTATTTGCTATATACTTCTAACTTAAAAAAAAATTGTTTATTTTTACTTATTTGAGAGCGATGGAGAGAGAGAGAAAGAGGCAGATGGAGAGAGAAAATGGGCCCACCAGGGCCTCCAGCCACTGCAAACCAAACTTCAAATGCGTGTGTCACCTTGTGCATCAGGCTAATGTGGGTCCTGAAGAATCAATCCTCAAACTGGGGTCCTCAGGCTGCACAGTCAAGCGTTTAATGGCTAAACCATCTCTCCAGCCCTATTTTTAACTTTTTTTGTGAAATGACACTTTAGAGTTTTGATTAAATTTTTATTATTATTTGTGCATGTGTGATTGTATATTTGCTCATGCTAATGCTTTATGTCCTCTAGTTGCCTTCAGGTTCCAGAATATTCTCTTGTCTCTGTCTCATATATTGCATCAGCCTCGGTGTGGTCGAACTACAGAAGCCTGCCACAGCTTCTGACTTACTAGACAGGGTCAGGGGATCAAAGCCATGTACCTGAGCTTCAGCAGTGAGTGCTTTATTCACTGAGCCATCTCTCCAGACACTCAAATAACTTTTTAAATTTTGAATTTTTTATTTTAACAAATGTTACTTGAGATATGTGTGTATTGAGTACACAAAGGTGATACTTCTTCACCGATATACCCACAGGTAACTTGCCCATGCTCCTATATTAACCCACATGTTTGCTCATGCAAGTAACTCTAGTAAAACTCGAGTGTCACATACACAAATACACACAAAGACATGGAAATAGAAGAGTGGTTAGTTTTAATGTAAAAAAGGGTCAGTTGAAGGGAGAAAGAGAATGTAAAGAGAGGTGATTATGTCCAAGTATCTGTGACTGGGGAGTTGGCTCAGTGAGTGATAGTGATTTCTTGCAAAGTCTGCCAGCCTGAGTTGAATTCCCCTGTACCCATTTAAAGTCATGTGCACAAAGAAGCACATGCACGTGGAATTTGCAGTAGCCAGAGGACCTGGCACCATCATTGTCTCTCTGTCTGTGTGTGTGTGTGTGTGTGTGTGTGTGTGTGTGTGTGTGTGTGTTGCTGTCACTCTTTCACTCCATTTGGGACTTCTGTCATTGCAACAAAATAAATAATATTTATAAAAATTATGCGCACTCTACATATTACTAATGAAAAATTAAAATTAAGCAGTGGTCTACAGTTGTTCTTAACAAACTATCACTATGACATAATTGGTGATGTATTTTTATATAAAATAAAGTGGACTATCAATCATAATTCAAACTTTTCTGATGTTTATAGTCAACTTCCTATAACTTCAATAGAAATATAGGACATTTTTACTATAAATATTCCATACATAAATGTGCCATCAGTCATGGAAATAATTGTATTCATTCATATGCTTCTTTTTGCCTAATATCTACATTAGGTGACACATTTATTTTTATAGTATTGTGATTCATTGAGACTTTGTGTATATACGTGTGTTGAATATGACGGTACATATCCACGACTTCTCCTTCTTACCCTGCATCTCTTCTCTGTCTCTGTTGTACTGGACCCTGGATTTATGGAACTTCTACTGCTGTCTGATTACATACTATTAATATCCCACTTTCAGTATTCAGGAAGATACTTGAAAACCTGTGCTTTTGTGTCTGGCTCATTGATTTAGCCTCTGAAGTGCTGACTCAGTCTTCCTCCATATGACAGGAATGTATTCCTATTCATTTCAAAAGAGAAAATGTTACGTATATGCACTATATTTTAGTCAACCATTCATGTGAACATAGGTGCAAATGCGTACTGCTTTACCTAGCTATGAGCATGCGGGTGCTTTTGATGTGTGCTGACTTTATTTACTGTATGTTTATACTCAGCATTGACACAGTTGCCTCAAATAATATTCTTTTTACTTTAGTTGTAGTCACAATAAAGGTACTGACAATGACATAAACTAATGACACAAAGAAGTATAATGTTTTACTTTTTCCTCATGTTCTCACTAGTGTTTATTGATTGTCATTTGGACATTGCACTCATATTCCCTTCAGTGAAATAAGATTTTTAATTCTTCTCTGCTTTGCATTTTCATGACTACTCAGCACTTTAATCTTTTTTATTTTTATTTACATATTTGAGAGAGATAGAAAGACAATGAGAAAGAGGCAGAGAAAAAGAGAGAAGGTGGATGGAAAATGGGTGTACCAGGACCTCCACCACTGCAAGAGAACTCCAGACGCTTGGGACTGGGGAATAGAAACTGGGTCTTTGGCTTTGCAGGCAGATGCCTTTACCACTAAGTCATCTGTACAGCACCTTGATTACTTTTATTAGCATATTATTGTATTTCTCTTGAAATGTGTCTGCTCCTTTGATTACCCATTTGTTGATTTCATTGTCTCCTTCATGGCAAATAGTTGATAGTTGTTTTATCTCCAGCTTTATCCATTGCAAGATAGTTAAGAAAAAGAAAAAAAAAAAAAAAACAGGTTTCCCCATCCTCTGTCTCTTTACTCTATTCAATGTTAATATTGCTGTGCAGGAGTTTCTATTTCAAGTATTCACATGTGAATTTTGCTTTACATTCATATCCAGCAATATGGGGGTGGCCAATATGTAATATGTTCTCAATGATTTTCCCTGGTAGCTACATAAAGTCCAGGATTTCTTAAGCCTTTCAAAACACATGATTGATTTCTGTTTGGTTCAGGAGATATATATCCCTTTTCAATCTTGTTCAAGTGGCAATGCAGTCTTCAAAGATTTACTTCTGGAAGAGATTGTCTCTACTGGAACGAATGCTTTGACAAGTGATTGAATATTTTGACATTTGTATACAACTTCTATGTTATGTTTGTTGTTATATAAGAAATAATAACTGATCATTTAATTATCTTCATATATGTGAAAGTATATAAATTTATTTCAGTGGAAGATTTGTAATGTAAAAATAATCACACCTCATAGTTTGTCTAGTAAATAGACTCAAGAATATGTCTAGTTGTATACTAATCTGCTTGCTATGTAATAAGCTTAACATTTTTATACTGATGGATTTTAATTCCAGATCCCATTCAAAATAAATTTTATGTGGATATAGGGGATTGAATTCTTGTTTTCATAAATGCAAGGCCGGCACCTTACCAACTGGGCTATTTACATGACCCAAAATCTCTTTCCTATTTTATTAAATTTTAATAGCATGAACTATCCAGGCAATTTTATTTCATATTCTTTGACTGAATTAATTTTCTTTACTCTTTCCTACACAATTGCATTAATGCTATACTACTGCATAAGAATAATATGCAAAGCTGATTAAGGAAGAGAATTATGGGTATGCTTTCCTAGACATTCCAATCCCAAACAAATTTTACAGCCTTTTAGTTTACTAATGTGCCTATCAGAGTAACGTGTTGTCCACCACATTCTGTTACCTACTCTTACATACATTATACAAATATGAATGGAGTTTCAGAGCCTGATGACTCCCCTTTTCCTTTTTAATGCAAGTGCAATATAGTACATTTTAAATGAAAATGTTTGTTGTTGCTCAAAGAAAGAATTATCATTAAAAGAAATCAAATGGGTACTTACAACATTAGTGGTAGTTTATTAGCCTAGGATAATTTTACCACACCATGCAGAAAGTTCTTCCATGAACTATAATTTTAATCATACATTGAGCATGAACAAAGGAAGAAATGCCATGAAAAACGTAATAGGATGCCATCAGTTAGAAAACTGGACTATACAGTGACTGGTGGCCAAGTGTAAGAATTTGCTATTGATTCACATGCAAATTACCACAAGTAAATTTGTGTTTCACAGATTGACAAGAGGAATAGGAAATCATATTTAATTTTATGTCAACTGCAATACATTCAGGAAAAAATAATGTCCCATAAACAGGAAAAATATCCATACCCAAAGCCCCAGATGTTCCTTAGATTAGTACATTAAAAGTAAAAACCTCTATATAAAGCATAGTAAAATGCAAGACACCCTGCCCTTGTTTGAGGAGAAACAGCTAATGATTTTTGGGTTTTTTGGCCTTTAATCAGAGTACTGTGCAGACAGAGGCAGAGAGCTCAGGGGTTTTCTGACTTCTCATTCTAGCCTAATTGGTGAGATCCAGACCGATTAGTGGTTCTGTTTCAATAAAGGTGGATAGCAACTGAGTTTGAGTTTGACCATTGTCCTCCATTTGCCTGAACAACTATGTGCATCCACACAGATACAAACACAGATGAACACATCACACACACACACACACACACACACACACACACACACACACACACACACATCTGCACAACAAAAAAGCCTGACAGATGAAGGGACTCTAGAAACTGAAATTTAATCTGAAAGAATCAAAAATCCATAGTACACATGTACACTATTGGAAATCTAGATGATAACAGTCATATAGTTTTGAGTACATGACAGACTTAACATACGAAACAATCGAATAATTGATAAGAGTTAAAGGGGTTCAGGTATGAAATCCTGACCATGGAACAATAAATTCTCACTTTTTGAGATAATGCATAAAACCCAGATAAATGTGGTCTGGTATACTGGAAGTAGAGTACAGTATTAATGGAAATATGTAGAAAAATGCAAAGGTTCATGCCTCAATTAACACATTAACGATGAAAATACATCAGATTCCAAACCTCCAAGTTACCAGAAGAGATGCGGGGCATAAATTACTTATGGACAAATCAAAGACACATTATTAAAACCCATTCAAACAAATGAAAGCTCAATATGTTGATGTAATGTTAACTAACAAGGGATAAGTATTAGCAAGGATTCATTAATGAAATATTTTTCTACAGATCACATGCATGTAAATTGTAATGCCAAATACTTATAGTCCATTACTACATGCCTAAGACAGCAAGAATAAAATGAAATAAGAGAAGGATGAAGAGGGAAAATAACTGCTACTTGAATTCACTTCGAGAACCTTACAAGAGACAAGTGTTTTTACTATTGACACATATGCTGACAAGAGGAAACTAGAATACAATATATAAAGAAACAGAGAAAAAACTTTCATGTCAAGTAATGCTTAAGACAGTAAACATAGAAAACAAAGAAAGAATACTAAGAGCTATAGGAGAACAACAGATCATAACTAACAAAGGTAACCCATCTCAGTACATCAGATTCTGCAAATGGAAACTAAAAGCCAGAAGAGTTTGGCATTGACTATCTCAAATTTTCAAACACTGTTGATGTCAATCCAAAATATTATACTAGCAAAATTAGTCCTCGTTATAGAAGATAAAATATCTTTCCATGGCAAATGCTGGCTTTATAAGTTTTTGAGAGCTAAACCAGCCCTACAGAGAAAACTGCAATGAATATTTCATACTGAAGAGAACAAACATACACAAAATCCTACTGGAGAGAAAAAAAAATTAATGATCAAAATTTCAGCAGACATAAAGCATATGAAGACAGGAAACTCAAAAGTCAAAAAACCTTCAGTTTAACTGGGATTAACTCATACCTCTCAAATATAACTCTGATCATTATTGGACTCAGCTCCCCAATCAAAAGACGCAGGTTAAAAGGTTGAATCAGAAAACTGAATTCATCTATTTTCTATCTATAAGAAATTCACATTTATGATTAAAGATAGACACTAACTTAAGGAGAAAAAAATCAAAATACATTCCAAAAAAATGAAAATGGGAAACAATTAGTTCCAGCTATTCTACAATCTGACAAAATAGACTTTAATAAAGACAGGTAAAATTGACAATTTATACTTATTAAGGGAAACATACAAGAGATTTTTACCATCATAAACTTTTATGTGCCAAACACAACTGCATCAGAATTTTAGAGCAAAATTTATTTGATATTAAACAAATAAATATAAACACAACAATAATATGTCATCTTAATGCCACAACATAGTCAAGAGACAAAGCATTTAGCCAAAAACATAGAGAAACAATGGAGATAAAGAACACCATAGATCAAATGGATTTAACAGGCATTTATAGAATATTCCATCAATCATGATAGTATACACATTCTTCTCTGCAGCTCATGGAAACGTCTCTAAAGCAGATCCTACATTATGGCATAAAGCATGCCTCTACAAGTTCAGGAAAATTGACATAACACCCTGTATTATATCTGACAGAAATCAATGAAACTAGAAATCAACAAGTGAACCAAAATAAAATATATCAATTCCTGGACTTTTAACAACACAGTATTAAACAATGATATTTAAAAAAATCAATGATTTAAAAAAATCAATGTTTAAAAAACAATGATTTTAAAATATCCTGAACAAAATGTCAATGAATCATGACCTACAAAAACTTTTGGACTATAATGAAGACAGTCTGAAGAGGAAAAATGATACTTCTAAATGCCCATATTTTAAAATAGAGAAATCAAAAATAAATAATTTAACCATTCACATGAATACTTTTGAAAAATATGAACAATTCCAACCCAAAATACCAGACAAAAATAAATAATCATGGTAAGTACAGAAACCTTTGAACTCATTTTTTTGAACTGAAAAATTGTTGATACTAGTAGATGATTTTTTAAAATTTAAACAAGATTAATAAACTAATGGCCAAATTTATCAAAACAAAAATAGAGAACATTATGAAAATGGTATTACAATAAATATTAATGAAATAGGGAGAGACGTTAAAACATACTTCAAAAACACATATTCCAAAAAATGGAAAGATATGGAAAACAGGTAAATTTCTTGATTCATATCACCTACCTAATCTGAGTTTAAAAGAGACAAAATGCATGAATGTAGGTATAACATGTAATGAGATTGAAAAAGTAATTAAAACCCTCTCAAGAAAAAAAGTTCAGGCCCAGATGTATTATCTACTAAATTCTACCACATCCTCATTGAAGAATTACAACCACTTCTTCTCAGATTATTTCCCACAAATGAAGAAATGAAGGAAGGGCTGGAGAGTTAACTTAGTGTTTAAGTGCTTGCCTGTGAAGTCTAAGAACCCTGGTTCAAGGCTCAATTCTCCAGTGCCCATGTAAGTCAGATACACAAAGGTGGCACATACATCTGGAGTTGTTTGCAGTGGCTGGAGGTTCTGATGTGTCCATTCTCTCTCTCTCTCTCGCTCGTTCACTCGCTCTCTCTTTCTCTCCCTGTCTCTCTGATGTAAATAAACTTAAAATTAAACACGGAGATAATATCCCTTTACATCTTTATGAAGCCAAAATTGTACTAATACCCAAAACAGACAGAAACACAAGAAAAGAAAATTATAAACAATATCCCTCATGAACTTAGATGTGAAATTATGAATAAAATTCTTGACAATCGAATCAACTAACATATTAAATGTGTCATCCACTTCATCAAGTAGGTTTCATCCCAACGATGCAGTAATTGTTATACATATAGATAAACATGCCAGCTACCATGTTGATGCTGTTTTCTTAATAGCAAACTACAGGAAAATCAGGACGGAATTAATGATTACTGTATAAAAACTTGTGATGTGGGCTAGAGAGATGGCATAGTAGTTAACTGCTTGCCTGTGAAGCCTAAGGACGCCAGTTCAAGGCTCAATTCCCCAGGTCCCATATTAGCCAGACACACAAGGAGGTGCATTCATCTGGAGTTCATTTGCAGTGGCTGGAGGCCCTGGTGTGCACATTTTCTCTCTCTCTCTCTCCCTTTTTCTCTCTCTTGCTCTCAAATAGATAATTTAATTAATTAAAAAAATTGTGATGTTTATTTTCCAATTAAGATACCTTTAACTTTCCTCTGTATTATCTCCTGTACCTGGCAGATACAATACAGATGACTTGTCTTGTGTGCTACAGTTGGCTTTTTCCCCATGACCTACTGATGAATTTTAAGTTTTCCTACTATCTGTTCCATATGTATAAAGCAAGTTTCTAACCAAGGATGAGACTAGGAAGGGTCAAAAGGCATAAGCATAGTTATTTAAAACATTTTTTTAATAAATTTTATTTATTTATTTATTTGAGAGCGACAGACACAGGGAGAAAGACAGATAGAGGGAGAGAGAGAGAATGGATGCGCAAGGCTTCCAGCCTCTGCAAACGAACTCCAGACGCGTGCGCCCCCTCGTGCATCTGGCTAACGTGGGACCTGGGGAACCGAGCCTCGAACCGGGGTCCTTAGGCTTCACAGGCAAGCGCTTAACCGCTAAGCCATCTCTCCAGCCCTATTTAAAACATTTTTGACAGGTGTACTGTCTCACAATATCCAGAGAATAGAGGCCTATCATCTCTAGAATGTAACACCTCTCTACTCATAGGCCTTTCACTAGGTTCTCAGAAGCAGGAATGAACTCCCTTCCACAGGACAGACCTCAGATCCAGCCAGAGAGCATTTGTTTACCCCCATAGGCTGTGTGCAACTGCTGCACTGGTGTGTACATCTTGCATTGGCTAGCTATGGTTTTGTCTATGGTAGGATCTGCTTGTTCATGCTGTTGGTGACCATTATCACCCAGCAGCTCACAAAGAACCTTCCAGCATTATAAGATATGGTGTATAAACAAGTGGTTTGGCAATAGCTTAATTTTTTTTTTTTTTTTTTTGGCTTGGGGCCTGTGGGTTGCACTGACAAACAGCTCACTGTGTGGGGCAACCCAGTTCTCCATATGGGATTTATGAGCAAAACTTACAGATTTAGAGTTAAGCTTTCTCCACACCCTCCGTGGTACATCAGCCCATACTACTCTTGCCCCTCTTACTAAGTATTATATCTTTTAATTAACTAAACAAGAGAATGCTTTCTACAGTACTTGTTCATGACATCATTAGTTTTGTATATTTCCACATTCCAAACATCCATTACCCAAATGTTCTGAAGATTTTAACCCCCTGGATTCTGTTGTTCCACTTCTCTCTCTAGTATCCCCTCCATTCATCCCTCCCTCCTTCCCTGTTCTCCTGGTGTCACTAATTCCTTGCCAATAATTCTTATGCTTATTACAACTTATACACAATTCAATTTGTTCCATGTTAGGAGAGAATGTGTGGTTTTCTTTCTGAGCCTATAACCTTGCTTAGTATGATTTTGTTCATGCATTTTCCTGCAATTTTCACTGTTGAATTTTTCCTTACTGCTGGGTAGCATTCCATTGTGTTTATGTAATACATTTTCATTATCCATTCATCAGCCTATAGGTGCCAGAGATGGCAAGCATGCCACTTCAGGATAACGAGGAATTGAGTGCTGAAGAGCTGCATGACACAGTTCCAGCCCAGCTTTCTCTTCCTTGGAGTCCAATGTGGCCCCTCTATAGAAACATCTTTGGCTGTCTGTGCTACAGATATCTATAGTTTTCTGTATAATGTTTGTCTTTTTCTGTGTTTTGCTTGATGCACTAATTTCTAAATTTACTTTTCCAGCAAAAAATGATGCTAGGGAGGTGTTGGTCTATGTGTCTGAAAGAAGCTCTGGCATAGAATTGGAAAAACAAGAAAATGGGTCAGAAATAATCATTTTCCCTAAGCCTAAAGGAAATTCAGGCATGGAGTGTAGTACACTGAGGAGGAAACAGTGAACCTCCTGGAGCAATGCAAAACTTGTTCTATGACTAATTTTTCTGAATGGTGGCAATTGCAGCAAACTATGACTCTACCAAGAATCCCTACAGGAAAAGCAACCAAGGTCAGAAAGAGTTCAATCCGGGGACCAAAGTCTAAGTGTTCGAGAGACATCAAAAGAAAATTCAAAAGAAATGTATGGGGGATAAATGGGTTTCTTGGGTCAATGGTGGGAACCCCAATTTTGTGGTTGTTCTGTCTCTCACGTTTAATGTAGTAATTGAAAGTAGGAGCTCAGGAAACCACAAGTGCTTGACCACAAATACATGAAGAAATTGTGAAAATAGTTCATCATTATAGGGGCCTGGTGACTATACTTGAGGTAAATAATTTATGGGATTGTTTGATGTAAAGAAATAGCAAAAATTTCTATGAATTCTGTGGAACTGTACCTTTCCTGAAGTTTGCTTTTAAATGACATTATCAGAAAATAAACAACTGAAGCTAAGAGCTATGACAGCAGAGAAAAAGAAAAAAAAAAACAAGAGAAAAAGAATAAAAGAGAGAAAGCAAGGGGAAAAGCAGAGGAAAATAGAAACAGAGAAAAAGAGATGGAGAAACTCAGCTGCCTTCAGCATTAGCCTGTCAGCTTGCACCAGAACTTGACTCCAAGTCTTTATTGCACTGCTCCCTTTCACACCTGTCTTTGGGGACCCTCCTTCAAGCCAGGGCTGGACACCGACAGGTAGGCATCTCGGAAGATTCCAATTCTTAGCAATTGTGAAAAGAGCAGCAAAATACATTGCTCAGCAAGTATCACTGTGGTAAAGAGCACAGTCTTTAGGGTATGTACCCAGGAGTGGTATCCCTGGATCAAATGGTGGATATATTTTCAGACATTTTGTTTATTTTTTGTATTTATTTGAGAGTGACAGACAGACATAGAGAGAAAGAGGGAGACAGAGAGGGAGAGGGAGAGAGAGAGAGATAGAGAGAGAATGGGAGCACTAGGGCCTCCAGCTACTGAAAACAAACTCCACATGATCTGGCCTACGTGGGTCCTGGGGAATTGATCCTTGAACCAGGGTCCTTAGGCTTCACAGGCAAGCGCTTAACTGTTAAGCCATCTCTCCAGCCCTATTTTCAGACTTTTGAGGCACTTCCACCCTGATTTCTAGAATTGTACAAGTTTACACTCCTATCAACAGTGAATGAGAGTACTTTTCTGACACCTTTGCCAGTACTTTGCTCTTTGTTTTTTTTTGGTAGTTGTTATTCTGAAGGGTATGAGAAAAATATCAGAGTAGTTTTAATTCTCATTTTTCTGATGGCTAAAGGTGCTGAAGACCCTTGTTAGATGTTTATTGGCTCTTTGCATTTTGTCAAAGGCTTTCTTTGCATCTATTGAAATAATCATGTGATTTCTGGTCTTATCTCTATTTATGTGATTTATTATGTTTATCTATATGTTTAACAATTACTGCATCCTTGGGATAAAACCAACTTGATCAATTGGATGATACATTTGATATGTTGTTGGATTCAATTTTCAAGATTTTTTTTTTTTTTTTTTTTTTTTTTTGGTTTTTCAGGTAGTGTCTTGCTGTAGCCCAGGCTGACCTGGAATGCACTATGTAGTCTCAGGGTGGCCTCGCACTCACGGCAATCTTCCTACCTCTGCCTCCCAAGTGCTGGGATTAAAGGAATGTGCCACCATGCCTGGCTCAAGAATTTTATTCATAATTTTCACATCTAATTTCATGAGGGATATTGTTTATAATTTACTTTTCTTGTGTTTCTGTCTGTTTGGGTTTTAGTATAATATTGGCTTCATAAAGGATGTAAAGGAATATTCCCTCCTTTTTAAATTTTAATTTTATTTACTTGAGAGAGAGAAGGAGAGAATGGGCACATCAGAACCTCCATGCAAACGCCAGATGCATGTGCCACCTTTGTGTATCTGGCTTACATGAGTACTGGGGAATTGAACCTTGAGCCAGGGTTCTTAGACTTCACAGGTAAGCACTTAAACACTAAGCTAACTCTCCAGCCCTTCCTTCCTTTTTAATTGTGGGAAATAATCTGAGAAGAAGTGGTTTTTATTCTTCAATGAGGATGTGGTAGAATTCAGTGGAGAGTACATCTGGGCCTGAACTTTTTTTCTTTAGAGGGTTTTAATTACTTTTTTAATCTTATTACATGTTATACCTACATTCATGCATTTTCTCTCTTCTAAACTCAGATAAGGTAGGTGATAGGAATCAAGAAATTTATTTATATTCCATATCTTTCCATGACCTTGGAATACGTGTTTTTGAAGTATGCTTTAACACGTCTCCCTATTTCATTAGTATTTATTGTAATACCGTTTTCATAATGTTCTTTATTTTTGTTTTGATAAATTTGGCCATTAGTTTATTAATCTTGTTTATATTTTATAAAAGTATCTAGTAGTTTCCACAATTTTTCAGGGCTTGAGAGGTGGCTTAGTGGTTAAGTGCTTGCCTGTGAATCCTAAGGACCCCAGTTTGAGGCTCGGTTCCCCGGGACCCACGTTAGCCAGTTGCACAAAGAGGTGCACACATCTGGAGTTTGAGTGCAGTGGCTGGAGGGTCTGGCAAGCCCATTCTCTCCCTCTATGTCTCTCTCTCTCCCTCATTTTCTCTGCTGCTCTCAAATAAATAAATATTTTAAAAAATGAGTTCAAAGGTTTCTGTGCTTATGATTTTTTCCTTTTGTCTGGCATTTTGGGTTTGAATTGTTCTTGTTTTTCAAAAGTACTCATGTGAATGGTTAAATTATTTAATTTAGATTTCTCTATTTTAAATTATGGCATTTAGAAGTATCAGTTTTCCTCTTCAGACTGTCCTCACTATAGTCCAAAAGTTTTGGTAGGTCGTGTTTCATTGTCATTTTGTTCAGGATTTTTTAAAATAATTGTTTTTTAAATCATTTATTTTTAAATCATTGATTTTTTAATATCATTGTTTAATAGTGCATTGTTAAATCTCCAGGAGTTGGTATATTTTGTTTTTGTTTCTCTTATTGTTGACTTCTACTTTCATTAATTCAGTCAGATATAATACAGGGTGTTATGCCAATTTTCCTGGTCTTTTAGAGGCATGCTTTATGCCATAATGTAGGATCTGCTTTAGAGAAATTTCCATGAGCTGTTGATGTTTGATGGAATATTCTATAAATGCCTGTTAAGTCCATTTGATGTATGGTGTTCTTTATCTCCATTGTTTTTCTATGTTTTTGGCTAAATGCTTTGTCTCTTGACTATGTTGTGGCATTAACATGAAAACTTATTGTTGTGTTTGTATTTATTTGTTTAATACCAAATAAATTTTGCTCTAAAATTTTTCTGCAGTTGTGTTTGATGCATAAACTTTTATGATGGTAAAAATCTCTTGTATTTTTCCCTTAATAAGTATAAATTGTCAATTTTATCTCTCTTTTTAAAGTCTATTTTGTCAGATAATAATAGAGCTGGACCTAATTGTTTCCCAGTTTTATTTTTTGATTTTTTTCTCCTTAAGTTAGTGCTATCTTTAATCATAAATGTGAGTTTCTTATAAATAGCAAATAAATGAATGCAGTTTTCTGATTTAGCGTGTTAACTTGTGTCTTTTGATTGGAGAGCTGAGTCCAATAATGATCAGTGTTATAATTGAGAGGTGAGTTAATTCCAGTTAAATTGAAGGCTTTTTCACTTTTGAGTTTCCTATCTTCATATGCTTTATGTCTGCTGCAGTTTTGATCATTGATTTTCTTCCCTCCTGTAGGATTTTGTGTATGTTTCTTCTCTGCAGTATGAAGTATTCATTGCAGTTTCCTCTGTTGGCATGGCTTAACTCTCAAAAACTTATAATGCCAGCATTTGCCATAGAAAGATATTTTATCTTCTATAATGAGGACTAAATTTGCCAGTACAAAATTTTGGATTGACATCAATGGTCTTTGAAAACTGGAAATAGTCAATGCCAAATTCCATTTTCAGAATCTGATGTACTCAGATGGGCTTGCCTTTGTAGTGATGATCTGTTTTTGTTTTGTAGCTCTTAGTGTTCTTTCTCTGTTTTCCTTGTTTAGTGTCTTATGTATTATGTGAGATGAAATTTTTTTCTTTTTCTTTATATATTGCATTCTGTTTTCCTCATCTCAGCATATGTGTCAATAGTGCCAATACTTGTCTCTTGTAAGGTTGTTGAAGTGAATGGTAATTCCAGTAACAGTTATTTTCCCTCTTCATCCTCCTTTTCCTTCATTTTATTCCTGCTATTTTAGGTTATGAAGTAATGGATTACAAGTATTTGACATTATAATTTACATGCATCTGTGATCTGTAGAAAAATATTTCATTAATGAATCCTTGTTTATACTTATCCCTTGTTAATTAACAATACATCAACATATTGAGCTTACATTTGTATGAATGGGTTTTAATGTTTTTTGAAGTAGTCCATATGTAATCTATGGTCCACATCTCTTCTAGTATCTTGGAGTTTTGGAATCTCATGTGTTTTCATCATGAATGTGTTAATTGAGGCATTGTCCTTTGTATTTACTTTGGATTTTTCTACATATTTCCATTAATACTGCACTCTACTTCCAGTATACCAGAGCATAATATCTGGGTTTCTACCTCATAAAGTGAGAATTTATTGTTCCATTGTCAGGATTTCATACCTGAACCACTTTCACTCTTATTAATTATTCTATTCTTTCATATGTAAAGTCTTTTATGTACACAAAAGTATATGACTGTTATCATCTAGATTTCCAATATTGTACATGTGTCCTATGGATTTTTGATTCTTTCAGATTAAATATCAGTTTTCTAGAGTCCCTTCATCTGTCAGCCTTTTTTGTTGTACAGGTGTGTGTGTGTGTGTGTGTGTGTGTGTGTGTGTGTGTGTGTGATGCGTTCATGTGTGTTTGTATCTGTGTGGATGCACATAGTTGTCCAGGCATATGGAGGACAAAGGACAAACCCAAACTCAGATGCCATCTCCCTTTATAAAAACAGAGCCTCTGATTGGTCTGGATCTCACCAATTAGGGTATAATGAGAAATAAGAAAACCCCTGAGCTGTCTGCACAGTACAGTGGTTACAGGCCAAAAAAAAAAAAAAAAAATCATTGTCTATTTGTTATCAAACTTGGCATGCTGTCTTGTGTGTTACTGTGCTTTATATAGAGGTTTATACTTTCAACGTATTAATCTAAGGAATATCTGGGGCTTTTAGTATGGATATTTCTCCTGTTTATGATACATTATTTTTTCCTGAAAGCATTGCAGTTGACATAAAATTAAATATGGTTTTCTGTTCCTCCCAGTCAATCTGTGAAACACAAATTTACTTGTGGTAATTTGTATGTGAATCAATAGCACATTCTTACCAGTTAGCTTTACCCTTGGCCATCAGTCACTGGATAGTTCAATTTTCTAAGTGATGGCATCCAGTTACATTTTTCATGGAATTTCTTACTTTGTTCATACTCAATATGCAATTAAAATTATATTTCATGGAAGAATTTGCTGCCTGGTGTGGTAGTATTTTCTTAGGCTAATAAACTAACACGAATGTTGTAAGTACCCATTTGATTTCTTTTAATTACAATTCTTTCTTTGAGCAACAACAAACATTTTCATTTAAAATGCACTATATTGCACTTGCATTAAAAAGGAAAAGGGGAGTCATCAGGCTCTGAAACTCCATTCATACATGTATAAAGTATGTAAGAGGAGGGAACAGAATGTGGTGGACAACACTTTACTCTCATAGGCATATGAGTGAACTAGAAGGCTGTAAAATGCTGTTTGGTATTGGAATGTCTAGGAAAGCATGCCCATAATTCTCTTGTTTAACCGCCTTTGCATATTATTCTTATGCAATGGTATAGTGTTGATGCATTTGTGTAGGAAAAAGTAAAGAAAATCAATTCAGTCAAAGGATATGTAACAATATTGCCTGGACAGTTCATGCTTTTATAATTTCATAAAATGGGAAATAGATTTTGGGACATGGAAATAGCCCTGTTGGAAAGGGGCTTGCCTTGCATTCATTAAAATAAGATTTCAATCCCCTATATTCACATAAAATTTATTTTGAATGGTAACTAGAATTAAAATACAGCAGTATAAAAATGTTAACCTTATTACATAGCAAACATACTAGTATACAACTAGACATATTTTTGAGTTTATTTACTAGGCAAACTATGAGGTGTGATTATTTTTACACTCCAAATCGTCCACTAAAACAAATGTATATACTTTCACTTATATGAAGATAACAAATATAACATAGAATTTGTATACTAATGTTGAAATATTCAATCACTTATCAAAGCATTCATTCAATTAGAGACAGCCCTTCCAGAAACAGATCTCTAAAGACTGGATAACCACTTTAACAAGACTGAAAAGAGATATGTATCTCCTGAACCAAACAGAAATCAATCATGTGTATTTGAAAGGATTAAGAAATCCCT
Source organism: Jaculus jaculus (assembly GCF_020740685.1). NCBI lineage: Eukaryota > Metazoa > Chordata > Mammalia > Rodentia > Dipodidae > Jaculus > Jaculus jaculus. Next base: position 40,078,254 of record NC_059116.1, on the reverse strand, counting down.
GAATTTAAGTGGCTACCAGGGAAAAACATGGGGAACATATAACATGTTGGCCCACCCAATATTGCTGGATATGAATTTAAAACAAAATTGGCATGTGAATACTTGAAGTAGAAACTCCTGCACAGCAATATTAATAGATAATGAATAGAGTATTATATTAATTTATATTTTATTATTAATCTTAATAATAATGAATAGAGTAAAGAGACAGAGGATGGAGAAAGCTTTTTTTTTGTTTTTTCTTCTTAACCATCTTGTGGAAGGAGAAAGGTGGAGATAAAACAATCAACCATTTTCCACAAAAGAGACAATCAAATTAATAAGTGAATAATCAAAGGAGCAGACACATTTCAAAAGAAATACAATAACATGCTAATAAAAATAATCAAGGAGTTGTACAAGTGGCTTAGTGGTAAAAGCATCTGCCTACAAAGCCAAAGGCCCTGCTTCTGTTCCCAGTACCCACGTGTCTGGAGTTCTCTTGCAGTGGTGGAGGTCCTGGCACACCTATTCTCTATCCACTTTCTCTCTTTTTCTCTGCCTCTTTCTCATTGTCTTTCTCTCTCTCTCAAATATATAAATAAAAATAAAAAAAGATTAAAGTGTGTGTAGTCCTGACAATGAAAAGCAAAGCAGAATTAATAATATATTTCACTGAAGGGAATATGAGTGCAATGTCCAAATGACTATCAATAAACACTAGTGAGAACATGAGGAAAAAGTAAAATATTATACATTTTTTTATGTAATTAGTTCATGTCACTGTCAGTAACTATATTATGACTACAACTAAAGTAAAAAGAAAATTATTTGAGGCAACTGTGTCACTACAGAGTATAAACATACAGTAAATAAAGTCAGCACACATCAAAAGCACCGGCAGCTCATAGCTAGGTAAAGCAGTACGCATTTGCACTTATGTTCACATGAATGGTTGACTAAAACATAGTGCATATACTTAACATTTTCTCTTTAGAAATGAATAGGAATACATTCCTGTCATATGCAGAAAGATTGAGTCAATACCTCAGAGGCTAAATCAATGAGTCAGACACAAAAGCACAGGTTTTCAAGTTTCTTCCTGAATACTGAAAGTGGGATATTAATACTATGTAATCAGACAGCAGTAGAAGTTCCATAAAGCCAGGATCACAGTACAACAGAGACAGAGAAGAGATGCAGGGTAAGAAGGAGAAGTCATGGATATGTCCTGTCACATTCAATGCAAATATATGCACAAAGTCTCAATGAAATACAATACTATAAAAATAAATTAGTCACCTAATGTAGTTATTATGCAAAAAGAAGCATATGAATGAATATAATTATTTCATGACTGATGGCATATTTATATATATGGAATATTTATAGTAAAAATGTCCTGTGATTATATTGAAGGTATAGGAAGTTGAGTATGAACATCAGAAAAGTTTGAATTATGAATGATAGTCCACCCTACTTTGTATAAAAATATATCACTAATCATATCATAGTGATAGTTTGTTAATAACAACTGTAGACCACTGCTTAATTTTAATTTTTCATTAGGAATATTAAGAATACATATAATTTTTATAAATATTACTTATTTTGTTGCAATTGCAGAAGTTCCAAGTGGAGAGAGAGAGAAAGAGTGACGGTTCTACACACACACACACACACACACACACACACACACACACACACACAGAAGCAGAGATAGAGTGAGAGAGAATGACTGTGTCAGGTCCTCTGGCTACTGCAAACAAATTTCACTTGCATGTGCTTCTTTGTGCACATGACTTTAAATGAGTACAGGGGAATTCAACTCGGGCTGGTAGACTTTGCAAGAAAGCACCATCACTCACTGAGCCAACTCCCCAGTCACAGATATTTGGACATAATCACCTCTCTTTACATTCTCTTTCTCCCTTCAACTGACCCTTTAAGATTCCAACTAACCACTCTTCTATTTCCATGTCTTTGTGTGTATTTGTGTATGTGACACTTGAGTTTTACTAGAGTTGCTTGCATCAGCACACATGTGGGTTAATATAGGAGCATGGGCAAGTTACCACTGGGTATATCACTGAAGAAGTATCACCCTTTGTGTACTCAATACACACATATCTCAAGTAACATTTTTTAAAATAAAAAAATTCAAAATTTAAAAAGTTATTTGAGTGTCTGGAGTGATGGCTCAGTGAATAAAGCACTCACTGCTGAAGCTCGGGTACATTGCTCTGGTCCCCAGACCCTATGTTGTAAGCCAGAAGCTGTGGCAGGCTTCTGTAGTTCCACCACACTGAGGCTGAAGCAATATATGAGACAGAGACAAGAGAACATTTTGGAAGGTGAAGGCAAGCAGGGCACAAAAAGCATTAGCATGAGCAAATATACAATCACACATGCACCAATAATAATGAAAATTTAATCAAAATTCTAAGGTGTAATTACACAAACAAGTTAGAAATATAAAGCAAAAATAAGTGAGAAGCAAAGCAATCAACAATCAGCATTTCTCAGATTTTCAGGAAAAGATTAAATTTAGATACGGAAATTGTTAGAATTTATTTGTAGTTTTTCTGAAGCAAACATATTAATATGATATATATCAATGTGCACACCTAAAATTTCATGAATTTAAGCTATTATCTGCTAAAACACAATACTTGAGATAATCACTTAAAAAAGAAGAAAGGTTTTATTGGCCTTAGAGGCTGGAAGATTTCAATCCACAATTTGGGGTTTTGGTATCTAGTGCTTTTGTGAATGTAGAAGACCAGAGGATCATAGGGAAGTGGTGTACCAAAACACTCATGTCACTTTAGGGATGTAAAGAAGAAAATCATAGAAACATTGAAATTCCGCAATGTATGTTGGGAGGTCACTGCCTGCATGTGAAATTTCCCCAGTGCATCACTTCAGTATCTCACAAGCGTCCAGCATGTGACATAGTATCCAAACACTCACCACACAGGCTCTTAGAATATGACACTGTTAAACTACAGCCCTGCTTTAATGTTCCCAAATCATATCAAAAAAGCTACAATGTTCATTTACCAAACAAGTATTACAAAAAGTATAATAAAGTATTATTGAAGTTACCACGAGAGAAATTCATTTTACTTTGCTAGTGAAATTCTCAAGTGGAAATTCATCAGATGAGCAGGAACATAAAACATAATTTCTTGAATTGCATATAAATTTCCCATTAAATATACAAATGAAAGAACTAGGTGCAACTAATCATTGTCCATATAAGTGATTGCCTTTAAAATCACATCACTGTGTTGGTTAAAGATGTAACAAATGAAGCCTAGAGATTCAATGGCAGAAATATATGCAAACCATTTCTATATCTGATCTGGGAGAAAATACCTGTGGAGTGGATATGCTGAAGTATAAACAAAAGGAAAAGTGTGACCTTGTAACCATTGAAGACAGGAGCAAATAACATGTGACTGAGTCTGAGATAGTTTGTATCACAGACCCAAACCTAAAAAAATATTGAAAGACAGCATGTAAAATATTTTAGGAAAAAAACTGCAAATCTGATTCTTAAATAGATCAATGATTATCCTAAATTCTCCCATTAAATTCTCAAAATAGTGTTTTATGTAAAGCAAAGTTTACAATATTGGTTCATGATATTTATAATGGAAATAGAGATAAAAATGGTAAAATTCATCTGTTTTCACAGAATGTCCACAAATACTTAGACGTCAGGAGAAGGAAGCACAATACAAAAGGTTTCATTGTACCAGATTTCACACTATAGATTTCATACTACAGAGCCATGATAAGAAAAATGTGGCAGTCTCAGAAAAATAGACAAGGATACAATGTGATTTAAAGGAAGTGTCACAATATGAACCAGGCTCTTACATCCAATCAAATTGTACATAGGTCACCAAAATGTATATTGGAGAAAAGTTTTAGTTCTAATGAATATAGGGAAAAAGAATATTCACATGGTGAGGAATGGAGTAATACCACCAGACCACATTTCATACAAAAATTAACTCAAAAAGAATAAGGCACCTTGACATGAGGCAAGGGATTCTTGCTAGGATAAAACCATGGAAATTACTTCAACATATAGGTGTAGGTTTGGGATTTCTGGGAAACTATTCCAAGAATTCCAGGAATCTACAAGGTTTGATAAATGAGATTACATGAAAAATACAACCTTTCACACAGCACAAGAAACAAACTACACAAAATGCCCTACTAAGAGCAATTTGCAGCAATTAATGGAGAAGAATTCATACAGAGAATGTATTAAAATGCATCAATAAAACAGAAATGTATGAGTGAACCAAACAATAAATGGGTACATTGACCAGTCAGTCTGAATAGGAGAAGAGGTACACATGACCTGTAATTACAGAGCAAATGAATATAATACTTAATCATTAGGACAATATTTAACTAATGACCACTGAACTCCATCTAAACCAGTCAAGTAACCATGACACACACAAGCAAAGTACAAGAAAGTCTGGTGAGGACCCAGGAGGAATCCCTGACATTTCCTGCTGGGAATATAAGCCTCTATCAATATCAGTATCATCAATGATCCACCAAAATTTTTCTGATGGTGATACAAAGTTCTGTAAATGGTTATGCACAATGCACTTTAAACTCCTACAGTATCCAGCTCTACCTTCCTGTGCACATGCCTGAAGGGATCTAAGTCAACCCAGTATAGAGTCACCTGGTATTCAATTCCTGTCAGCACTTTGCCCAGCAGCCGTATTGTGGAATCGTAGTAACTGCTCACCCACAGACAAGCAGATGTGGAATGTGGGCACATGTACACAATGAAGCTTAGCTCATTCAGCATGAAGAACACAATGATGGTATTCACTCTAAAATGAGTGGATTTGGAAATTATTATACTATGCAAAGCGCTGCAGCTAAGTTCACATTGCTGACACAAAACACCCAACCAAAGCCAGCTTGTGGACCTCAATGCAGGCACTTTCAATAATTCTTCCTCACATTACTCATGGCCATTCCCCACCCCTAAAAAAAAAAAAAAAAAAAAAAAAAAAAAACCAAAACCAGGTTGCAAATACAAAGATCCTTTCTCTCAATTAATAATACCGCATAACCAAATACTAGACAGGCTGCCAATTTTGTTAATCCAGGAGAGAATAAAGCCAGATTCAGCGGCAGGACACTCTTTCAGCATTCATGCCTTTTACTTTTAATAGAGCCAGCATTTTTCTTGATGTCCCAATGGAGAACAGCTGGACTAGTGCCAATTGTTAAGATGTCTCGAACATTTGCAGCTGAACTGAGCTTTTCTCTTTGGCCCTAAGCTTTTATTTCTTTCTGTGCCATATCCATCTACTCAGACCAGTCCATTTCCATGCAACACAACCTTGAATAAATTCTCAGGGTATAGTCAATGAGAACATAGCAAGTATGTCATACATACTGTTTTTGTTCATTTGTTTGTTTAATTTTGGTTTTGGTTTTGCAAAGTAGGGTATCACTCTAACACAGGCTGACCTGGAATTCACTATGTAGTCTTAGGGTGGTCTTGAACTCACAACCTTCCTCCTACCTCTGCCTAACAGCGCAATGCATAACCCAGTATCTACAAAGTTTCTCCTCCCTTCATGAGCCAATCCTTGTACTCCATAGTTCTCACTACCTTCAGTTCTTTCATCTCTGAAAGTAATTGTCCATCAAACTGCATTCAACACTGCAAGGTATCTCTTAGACTAACGTTCCAACTCCTTCCAAATTCTTTCCACAAATGAGCCCCAAATATCATACAATGTATATGAATGCAAATAATGTAATGTAGTATTTAATAGGTGACACAATATAATCAAGCAAGGTACTTGGAGCAGAAGAAAAGTCCACTAGGGTTTTATGACAAAATCTAATGAAAGACATTACTGAGGTCTGGAGGGATGGCTTAACAGTTAAGGAGTTTGCCTGCAAAGCCTAAGGACCCAGGTTCCATTATGCAGGTCACACATTAGCCATATGCACAAGGTGGCACATGCATCTGGAGTTATTTGGAATGGCTGAAGGTCATGGTGTGTTCTTATCTCAATGTCTCTCTCCCTTTTTCCAAAAAAGATAATATAGGAGAGAGGCGGCTTTACATTCATGATGTATCTTACAGCTTATTATCTCCACCCCAAAATATAATGTGAACATAGTCAAAATGAATACACTATTAGAACATTAGATAATATCTTAAATTTACACAAGTTACATTTATCTATCTATCTATCTATCTATCTATCTATCTATCTATCTACCTATTAATCTATCTATCCATCCATCCATCTACCTATTATCTATCTATCTACTTATCTACATCTTTATATGTATGTAAGATAATAGTTTATCAAAATACATAAACATGTTGATAAAATTTAACATCCATTTGTCATGGGATATTAGTATTATGGGAGGACATTTTGTCAACATTTCTTTCCTAAAACTAAAAACAATTAAAAATCAGTATATAAGAGATCATAGATATGAAAGGTAGGTGACCTTCAGTATCATCAAAGTCTAAGAGTAAAGACTGGGTAGTAGTTAAGTAAAAGAAGTCAGAGGTGAGATGGGTCAGAACAGTGGGAGGAGCATAGCTATCCAAAATCATGTACATGTATGAACCAAGAATAATAATATGTGTATGTAAGCTAGTTCGAGTGTAGTAAGAGTTAAGCTACATGGTAGACATGCTAGTTAGACTTATGTTATATTTGTGAAGTCAAATTATTTGAGGTAACCCAGGCCAAGAAAGCCAAATTGTCACATGTTTTCTCTCATATGTGAATCCTCATATGTGGAATAAAACTCAGTAACAGAGGTCAGTCGGCTGGAAAGAGGATATAAAAGGAATAGACTGGAAGGAGAGACTTTATAGGATGGTATAGTATAAATGTAAGCAGAAGAACAGACTAATGAGGTCGAAAATGCCAAAGTGAGGTTAGTGGAAGAGATTGAGTGAAGGAAGGGAGAAGGGAGGGCTGATCCAAATCTAAGAGGTTATAAATAAGTCATATGGAAATGTACATTTTTGAACAATGGGACACTCAGAAGCCATAGATTGTTTCTTGAAAATTTTTGGTGCTAGTGATGGGATACCTTCCAGTGAGGTATTGGCCAGGGAGGTCCCTGATGCCCCCAAAACATTACAGGCCATTGCCTAGGCCCTTGGTATCCCACCAGGAATAGATGGTAAGACCCTATTGCTGAAGACTGTGCATACTTGGGCTGCAAGGTCACTGAGAAGCCCTGCTGGAGCTGAGCTGAAAACCTCCTCCATGTAGACCAGCTGAAAGAAAGCTAGAAAAAAGTCATGCTTCATGAAGTTCAGTGAGAGAGAGAGAGAAATCACCAATGAAGATACTCAATAGTGGACACTGCATGCCTTAAATTTGGTGAGCCAGGCCAAATGATCCAGTGAGTTCAATAGTGGCACGTCTGCTATAGGAGCAACAAGCTACTCTCTAATTGGTCTGAAGGCCCACTCCATGGGAGGTAATGCATCGCTGACACTGAAAACCTACAACAGGGGTTACTCATGACCCCTAGGGGTGTGGTGTCTGGCTAAATGTGTTCACTGTGTTCACCAAACTGCCTTGCAAGCACTTCTGTTAATGTTCTTACCCATATATTAATGCTACTCTCACTTTTGGTTAGAAAATCTTCTCTTTTCAGATGCAATTACCTAGGGATAACTCAGAAGACACCATGGTGCTGAGAAGTAATGGAGGAGTGCTCAGTGCTGAAATATCTCTATCTTACCTTCCAAGGCTCAGGGTCCATTTCAGAAGAGGTGACAGAAAGAATGTAAAAGTCAAAGGAAGGGTAGAAATCCTTACAATGCACTCCTCCAGATACAAAATGGCTTGGATACACATGATCTCACAGTGCCTGACACTACCTACAGAAGTCCTTCACAACAGGTGGACAAGATGATGATCGTAATATAAAAGAGAGACTGATTGAGAGGGAAATGTGTATGATGGAGCGTGGAGTGTTAAAGGGGAAAGTGAGCAGAGGGAGGGAGTTACCATGGGTTATTTTCTACAGTTATGGAAGTTGTCAATAAAAAATAAATTAAATTAAAATAGAAGAGAGGGGCTGGAAGTCCCCAGATGGTTAGCTCATCTAGTGCCAGAAGATGCTACACGTGCTATTGGGGGAAAATGGCCAACAAGGACTCCAGTTCTACTCAGCAGCAAACTACCTGACGTGATGCTCACCCAAGTACAATAGTGGCACACAGGCATCATGGTTTACCAATTCCTCTTGGATTGGCTAACAGATCTGCTAAGTGGAAGTGAAACCCTAACTGCAACTGGAAAACAAGTCAGAATCAGATGTAAATAACAACTTTGTTCTCCAATTTCAAGCTCCAACAAATCTTGGACTACAAGAGGTCTTACACACCTATTAAATTCTCTCTAAACTAATAATGATTATCCTATTTATCCAGTGCTGACTTAACTGTCCATTGGAAAGTCTGCTTCTCTTTCTCAGATGGATGCAGAATCTGAGGATAGAGTCAGCCCAGGACACCTCATCAGGGCCCCAGCTTAAACCATAGAGTAATTGGGGAGATAAGCAAGAATGCTGCTTTCTTGGTGAATCTGGTATCAGCACAAGGGTGAAGGAGATAGACACAGATAACAATCAACTCCTACCAAACCAGAGATCCAGAGACACAGAGGCTCCAAAGATCTCATCACTGAAGTAGACCTAAAAATACCCCAATATGGTCCAGGGGAATTCAAGGAAAAGGGGGCAGAAAGATTGTTGGATCCACAAGTTGGGACATTGTACACAGAGACATTGCTTCTTCCCCATAACTGATTGCTACCCCCACAATTCATGACCCACAATACCCATGGGGGAAACTGGCATCCCCAAATAGGAGGGGCCCTTTGGAGGGGCATAGGCATGAGAGGAAGTATGGTACCAACATGTGCTATTTACACACTGAATATGTACATAGGTAATAAAAAATTAAAATTAATAGTAAAAATGAAAAAGTTAAATTTAGTATGTTTTGAAATAGACAAGTTTTGCTAAATTTGTTCATTAGGTAAAAGCTTGCTTCTTTCTTTTATGAAATAAGATCAAGAGTCAAAAATTATTGAGAAAATTTTCTACATGACAAGGAACAGAGGCAGATATACCATATTACATAAGTGAGTTCTCTGTACAAATAAGAACTACTAATTGACCGATCCAATAGAACATGATGAAGGCAGATGTCACCTAACAGAGCTCTACTGCATTTGAAATGACATAGTCTAAGCAGGAGGAGGCCTAATGTCTTTGAGATGAACTGTGTAAACCACAATGTATTGAGCATATTATAAGCCAGGACCTTTATCTGTGTTAGCACCTTTAAATCTTGTAACAACCATAAGTACCACTGTTCTTACTTAAGAGATGAAGAAACACAGAGAAAGCTTTTCTTAAATATCTTATATTTAAAGCATCCTTACCCTTTGGAATTTTCATTTTTCTGGGAGAACTTTATTATATGAACAAATTGTAAATTGGGCCCCAAATTATCATCACAGTTGTAACCTGTCCTATGTAAGTTAACACAAACATTATTAACAGCTATAAAATTACATTCTGGAAAAATAATCATGCATCTTAGCCCCCTCTGATTGGTGAAATGTAGGCTAGCTGGAGCCTAGAGTATGTTATCCACTGAACATCTTATGTACTATTTTTCTTAGGATTCGATAAAAATCTCATTCACAAAAAAGGAGAGGGGATGGAGAGATGGCTTATCAGTTAAAGTACTTGCCAGCAAAACCAAAGGACCCAGATTCAATTCTTAGGACCCATGTAAGCCAGATGCACAAGGTGACACATGCATCTGGAATTCATTTACAGTGGCTGAAAGCACTGTTGCATTCATTTTCTATCTCTCCCTCCCCCTCTTTCTAAATCTCTCTCAAATAAAATAAATAAATATTTTTAAAAAGGAAACATTACATTATGACCTAAATAATATGAATAAGTCCTACAACAATACATTGATTCAAATTAAAGAAAAAATTGTCTAGACTCCATTCTAAAAGCAAACAGTTTTGTCTCACACATGGTGGGGGTGTGAATAGCTACATCCTAGTACACTACAAAGCTACCTGCACAGTAGGGCCTGTTGCAGTCAGGTTTGCAATGCAGGCAGATATCACCTGACCAAGAGCAGCTTTTGGGAATAAATGGCTTATTTTTGCTTTCAGACTTGAGGGGATGTCCCATGATGGCAGGGAAAAGAATGGGATGAGAACAGGGTAGATATCTCACCCTAGCCAACATGAAGTGGACAACAGGAACAGGAGAGTATGCAAACACAGGCAAGGGGGACCTTGTTAAATGCCCAACAGCCTGCCCCCAAAAGTACACTGCCTCCAAGAAGTGCTGATTCCCAAATCTCCATCACGTGGTAACTTCACAATCAGAACACCTATGTTTTTGGAGGACACGTGAATCCAACCACTCCAGTGTCCTACACTTGACATGATCAGAAGCTATGAACAGGGACATACATAGATGGACCTGTGAGATCTCCTCTTGTCATCAGTGAACATGGTTACAGGATCCATGTTTGAAATCCCATAAAATCAGAACAGGGTAATATTTCCACCATTATGATATCTACTTATTTCTGGAATACTTGACAATTAGAAGTGCAATGAAATAGCAAGAGGGAGAACAAGAAAGGAGTTTTATTCACTTTCTAAGAACATGGAGCATGTGAGGTGCTGTGTGACCCACAGAGATGGGCAAGAGGCAAACAGGCATAACCGGCAATGCACTTACCAAGGAATTCTCAAAAGATGTAATTAATGCAGGAAAATGCTTTCCTTGGTTTAGTGTTCCTCTTATTCCTTATGAATTTAGGATGACTGAAACAAGCCTTGGGAGCCCTAGAATCCAGTGCTGAGAGGATGTGTCACCTGAATGTTAAAAGCCAGTATAATTGTAATTATATTCTTTCAGTCATAGTCAACATGCCCAGGGCACATGACTGGAAGAAGCAGTCACTGAGGCACGTTGGTCTCTAAGATGAAAGTGAGAGCAGGAGAGGATTTGGAGGCACCCCAGTCTCACTGCTAATGAACACAGAAAATATCTCTACCCAACATCCAGCATTATAAGGCAGTTGGGTCAAACTGAAATTACTCTGCTGTATTCAAAATCAAGATATGCACTCTGTTCAAATTCTAGAGATTTCCCTGATTTCGTTTACCACTAGAACCCTCACTTAGAATTTTGTTTTCATATCCCATTGTTAAATTTAGCTATGAATTTCTCTGACAATCTACCTAATATAGATGTCTGATCACTTGATATCCCTGTGTTCCAAATTCAACTAAATCAAGAAAGGATTGTTTGATCACCCATACCATCTTTCTCTAGAAATCCGCATTATACCAGAACCTCTCCTTATGCCTCTGTTAACTCTAACTAATTATTTTCAGACATGGGAATCTGAAATCTGCTCCTTTTCTCTCAATTTGCAATTGCCAATCATATATCCAGTACAGAGCACAATCTTTTTTTTTTTTAAATAGTAGAATTGTCTATAGCAGATATATCCCAGCTTAAACATAGTATTATTAGCAATGCTATTAAGTGTAAACAATGAGAATACTTATGCCAATGACAAGAGAATGGAGGCAAAAACATCCACTACTGAAAGGTCAGATTCTGCACCCCTGACATCACAAAACACTGCATCACCATCAGCATCACTGTGTGCACATTGGTCACAGTTTGAAAATACTTTTTATAAAATTACTGGAAAAGAAGGGAATATATAGTAAGAAAACCTAGAAATATAGAGGAGTAGACAAAATGCTGTATCAAACAATGTAAGATACAGACCTATTTCATAATTGCAAAGGTAACCTGTAGTGAAAAATACACCCCTGCTTGCAAATGTTAGTGGCCAGCACTGGAAGCCACTGCTGCTTTAGGATTTTTGACCAGGACAGCATTCAGTGCCTTCACTGACATCCCATTTATACCAGAAGGGCAAACACAGATTCACAATTGACTAAGTGCCAGCTTCTTTCATTAATTAGAATGTTTAGCAAATACCTGAAATTCATAAAATTCAAATTGGTGGCCATGCATATGTCACAGTGATGCACAATAACCTCACAGAGCATGAACTCCCTCAGTGGGTGGCGGTCTTGTACCTGTGTTTAATGTCAGATCCATAGGTCACAGAGCACACATGTCATTACGTGATGCTGCCACATCATTCTAATGAGTCACTAGGTATTTACCTGAGTGGTTTTCCCTTTCATGTGTGGCACAGAGGTAAATGACCCTTCTGAGGCCTTAGGAACTAATGCCAGTGAAGAAACACTGGAGACACAAAGGGACACCTGGCTGAAGCAGCTCACCCCTGAACACAGTCACTGAAACTATTTCTGAGAAGTTCACTGAGCACATGCCTTGGGGTTAGCAACAGAAGGAAACCTGTGAGGAAGCCAGGCAGAGAGGACTGTTTATTTCCACTCCTACCATTTTAGGTGAGGTGTGGAAAGAAACACAAAACACTGTGGCTCATTACAAGACCAAAATAATTTTTGGTCACATTATATGGATGTCATTGGAGGTAATATGACAGAAGACCTACAGTGTTAGCTAATCAGCCACATACAATTTATGCATCAACAGGTGATGATAACATACAGAAAATGAAGCAACTACAGGACACTTACTTTTCATTAAGAAGGTACATGAAAAATCCTTCTGGTATATGCTCTTTCTGTAAATAAATATCAAAAATGCAGTCATCCTGCATGCCTTCAAAAATGTGCTTTTGGGGATTTGTTCTCCAAAAGCACCTGCTTCCAGTGAAACTCTCAAATTGGTGTGGAAAGTTCAAGAGCAAAGAGAAAAAAAACAGGGAGAACCTCTTCTCCATGTCTTTCTGAGACATATACGTGACCAGAGGTAAGACATGTGCTGTCATGAAGATATTCACCATATATGAGATGTGTTCGTGCATGTCCAGGGGTGTCTGTTTTTTCTCTGTGTCTGAATGGAAAGGCCGCTCAACTTCCCATGTGACTTTCCACAAAGTTTGTTCTCTCTGGAGGAATATGAGACACTTTGCCCTGGGCATCTGCATCTGAGGTCCCCATCTGAGTGACAAATAGAGGTTGAAAAACATGTTGTGAAGATCCTCTTCTGCCTCAGGTGCCATGACCTCACTCATGTCCACAGACGCCTGCTAGGGAATGAGTTAATCTGATGAAATATTTTTCCAGGTCTGTGCCAATAGTGATTTGTTTGGAGAACAGTTGAAATGATGTAAGTGGATTTCATCAGAGGGTCCAAGAAACATGTGAATTGAAAGTATCAGAAAGGGTCTATGGGAGTCAGAGCTCAGGCAGAACCATGGGTCCTACATAGTTAACTGCCAAACACAGGCAGTGGCTTGCATGTGCCCAGTGTACAGTCACCCAGAGAACTCACCATCACTATGTCAACCATGCCCTGATAATTACCAGTCACATGTGGAGAATTCCAACAACTGTAACTGCTTTCCAATGTTTGCATTACCAATCATGAAACTCCCAATTCATGGTGAATCAAACTGTCTGGTCAGTCCCTCAATGTCAACACAGACACTAAGCTTCACATGGATTCCCACACCATGAGTCCCTCCCTGCTGCTCAATCCCCATGGATATTTATCTTGTGGCGATGTCTTTATTCATCTAAAACATTTCCTTCCTCCATCGTTTGTGCTTATCTGCATATAGCTTAATGTCTAAAAAACATCCATATATTTAAAGGGAGGGAATAAAGTCCTTGGAGAGAATTAAGAGGCAGAGGCAGAAAAACAAAAAGGGGGTTCCATTATGGTGGGAGGGAGAAATTTAATCATTCATGAGATAAAATATTTAGGATAATGCCTAGAACATATGTCTATTTTTCTTCTTTTATTAGTGAGCATCCAAAATAGTGGATTTCACAGGATATTTCCATACACATATAACATTGTGTTCCACATTGTACATTAACCACACCCCTGTTCTCTCTTTCCACTGGTTCCCATCCTCAACCCAAGTGTCTCTTCTCTGCTTTTGTATCACGAGTTTACATGTCAGGTTATATTTGCGTGTTTCTGACTATGAGATAATGTGGTGCTCTTTGCATCATCCCTCACACGTCACTGTGTCCCTACTCTGTCTCTCCTACTTCCTCTCCCAAGTGTCACTTTCTGACATCTATGTCGTGAGTCTATGAAAGAAGAATGCAGATCCTGCAAATTAGAGAAAAGGTGCTAAACATCATTGTGAGGCTTCCTTGTTATTTTTTAAAAAAAAAAAAAAACCAGAAGTTCTATTTCATCTATTTAGAAATAATGTCATAATTTCCTTATGATTCAAGGCTGAATAAAAGTTATTGTGTTTTATCCTGCCCCAACCAATCTGGAAGTTAAATCTTCAGAATAGGCTGTTAAAATGTATGGGAAAATTGACATGTGTTTGTACATGTATGTATGTGTTGAGCCATATGTATTAACCATAGGGTATATAATTCTTTTTATTTGGGGAAACATACAGGGATGAATGGAGTGGCTTTTATGTCCTTTGCACACATGGAGCTGGTTTTTGATGAGCACTTCTTCCATGATACTCAGACCTCCTGGACCAAGTCTGGAAGAAAGCTGAAGATAAATTTCTGTGTTGTTGGGGGCATCGTGACTGGGGAGAAGAAAGAAAACTTCTCCAATCCAGTCATCTACACTCTGGAGCACATCCAGGTTTGTCAGGAGACCTCTGTCCATGCACAGAAGCCCTGTTTCCCCAGTTGCTGCAATACTCGGTTTTAAATCAAAGCTTTTATTTTGAAGGGGTCATAGATTCAGTTGTGTGGAAACAGCGATGTGGGGAAAGCATTTTCAGAGTAAGCATGAGGGCCTGAGCTGAGACCCCCAACACTCATGTAAAAGCCAAACATGGCAGTATGTGCCTGCACTCTCAGCACTGGGGAGGAGGAGGTGGGAGGAGCCCCAGGGGTCACTGGACAGCTAGTCAGGTCAAACTGGTGAGCTCCAGGCTCAGAGAGACTGTCTCAAAGAATAAGACAGAGTGATGGAGGAAGATACCCAATGTCAACCTCTAATTGCTGCATGGACATGAGTGCCCTCACATGTGTGCCCATGCACATATAATCATGCATACACACACATGTACACCACATGCACACACTCATGCCACAAGAGAAAAATTGTTCAGAGGAATCCCATATACCTGGGTTGGGCATTGCAGGGATAGGCTGGAGCCTTCAGGAGATGGGCCTGAGCTACCCAGTCATTGCTAGGGATCCCCGGGCTACAGGAGGCCACGCCCTCTCCAATGCTGGTATACCCAAACTTAGGCTTTGCCCTGTGACCTTTGCCAGTTGCCTGGGAACCTCCTTATATTGTATCAGCCAGAACCATGAAGTGGCAAGGGCGAAAAAATGGTCATTTTTAACTAAAGCCTATGGTGAACTAAAGTTTTATGTAAACAATGTCATTTGTTACATGATATCATAAATATAATTACTCAGTTTTTGTTCTAGGTGAATTTCAAGTTACATACAGGATTATTGAAAACAACAAAATTCTCTCTGAGGTGGTGACTTATTTGCCAAGTATGTTAAAATGACTGTAATGTCCTGTTACTTAAAAGGAGGAGGCAACTGAACTGATTTCTAGGACAGCCTGCCTTAAGACAAAACAAAATTGCCTTAGTTAATCCTGATAAAATCATTTCAAAGTGTGTTAGAGGAATCAATGATGAGAATTGTCTTTAATCTAGACTACATGCTTGTCAGAGAGTAATAGGATTAATAAATTTGCTGTAGTTACTCTTAATAGTCTTATAAAAAACATGGTTAATTATGGGGTGAGATGAGTAGAATGAAGAAACTGGGAAGGAACTTTTCAATGCTGGACATAAAATGCTCATTAAAAATGATTTTTGAGTGGTACTTAGATCAGAATGTTAAAGTATGTGGATAAAGGTGTGCATATGTAAGAAAGAATTTTCAGGCTAAGCCTAAACACTATGCCTAAAGTTAAAGATTTTTCAAATGTTTATAAATTCTCAAGGATGCTCCAAGTCATTTAATTTCAGTCACTATAATCTTTTTGCTCCTGTTAGGTAAAATATGTTGGGATACCTTGCTTAAGCTTTGTCAAATTTAATTCATGGGTGAAATGTATATTTTTTTAAATAAAAATTCCTATTACATAAAATTAATACCTATCAAGATTAAACTAAAATCTGGTTGTCAATTATTTTTTCCATTTGAAAGAGATTTGTTAAGGGTTGTGTTAGAATTCAGCTAGCTGTTTTAGCTCAAATAAGACCAGATTCTGCTCTATTCTATGTAAAGTAACTGTCTCATTTCTGGCATCTTAAGTCCAGTGCTTACAACAAAATTAACTCTTAAGACATATTCCCTACTTTAGGGTACAGCCAGATGCTCAAACATTGATTGTCATCTGAAAAAATAAAAAAAATTCAAGTACTGTATCTCTGTTTCCAACGTTCTCTGGGTAATTGTTACCCACACAGGTATCTAAACTAATTAAAGATGTTTACAATCACAGGTGCTAAGGCTGTAGAGTATCTTCCTTGTCCTTTTCTGAAAATTTCTAGGTTAAATTAATTAGTTTGTTTGTAAGATACTTGGTATTGTTTTCAAGACTATAGACTAATTGCTACAGAGAAGATGGTGTAGCTCATGACTTAGAAGAGCTGAATATAGAGCAAGAATGTTGGAGGTTCCAGAACCATCTGATTCTCTTCAGATCCCAGTTTTCTTGAATATGTTACTCTATGATTTCAGTGGAACCCAGCTTATTTCTATCAAAACAGAGCAAGAAAATTAACCATGAATCTAATATTTATGGGCTTGATATCTTACAGACCATATTGATAAATGCCTCCATATTTTTCTTAATTTAATCTTTCTGAAACAACCACATAAAAAGTTATTATTAATATTCCCCTTGCAAACAGGTTAGAGCAGCTATGCATTTCATCCAAATCCATAACACCTGCAAACTTGCAAAATCATGTCAGTTTTTAACCATCCTTAGACAATGACTAGAGGAGCTCATGCTATACTGGCTGATATTATCTTTAACAGACAGGAACTCATTCAAATGTACCATAAATTCAAAAATTAACCATGAGTAAATGGCACAGTAAAATAGGTTTGTTATATTCTACTCCCTGAAGTTGGAGTATCTCATGTCTGCATGTCTGGGCTTCAGCAAACAAGTGGCAATTACTTCAGGTATTTCTTTTTTCTTCTTCATTAGTTATGCCCATATTCAGTGTGTAAACAGCACATGTTGGTATCATCCTTAGCCTCCTCCCCCCTCCAAAGGGACCTTCCTCATTGGGAATGTCAGATATCCCCATGGGAACTGTGGGTCATTCTTTGTGGGGATAGCCATCAGTTAAGGTGAACAGGCAATATCTCTGTGCATAACTTCCCAACTTGTGTATCTAACAATCTTTACACCCATTCTTTCATGACTATCCCTGAGCCATGTTGGGTTCACTTTAGGTCTGCTACATTCAAGAGGTCTTGGGTGCCTCTGTGTCTCTGGATCTCTGGTTTGGTAGGATTTCATTGTTTTCGGTGTGTATCTCCTTCACACCTAGGCTGGTATCAGGTTCACCAAGAAAGCAGAACTCTTGCTCATTTTTCCAATTACTCTTGGTTTCAGTTGGTGCCCTGGTGAGGTGCCATGGGCTGATTCTCTCCTCAGGTTCTGCACCCATATGACAAAGAGAAGCAGATTCTGCAATGGAGACTGAAGTCAGGACTGGATAAATGAGATAACCATTATTAATTTAGAGAAAATTCAATAGTTGTAGAACCTCTTGTAGGCCAAGATTGGTGGGAGCTTGATAGTGGAGAGCTAACTCATTTCTTGGGTATGATTCTGACTTGTTTCCAAGTTCCAGCCATGGGTTTTGTTCCACTGAGAAGATCTGTTAGCCCATTCAAGTGCAGTTGGTTACCCACTATGGCTGTGTGCCACTCTTGTACTTCAGTGAGCATCATGTCATGTTTTTTCCTGCTCAGTAGCATAGAAGAGGATTTGCATTTATAGATGTTTGACATTTTCCCCAAGTCACTCATTGAGCACCTTCTGGCACCTGAAAAGCTAACTGTCTGTGGACTGACTCTCTTCCAGATTCCAGCTAGTTCTCTTCATGTTCTGTAACAACAGCATACAGTGTCTTTGGCACTAGGGTCTTACAATTAGCATTTGGTTTGTAATCAAGTGCTTGACTTCATCTATTTCAAAGAGGGATTCATATGGGTAGGTAGTGGCTCACAATATTGCCAATAGGAGATAGAGATGTTGCAGTTTAAAGGCTGAGCCTTGGATTTTTACCTTCAAGGTCACCCCACCAGCCTCAGCGTAATCCCAAAATCAGAAAGTGCTTATCAGGGTGGGGAGATTGTTCAATGGGTAAAGTTCTTGCACACAAGGATGAGTTGGGATCTCTGGTACCCACATAAGGTGATGAGTGTGGAGTCACAAATTTGTAATCCCAGTGCCAGGGAGGTGGAGACAAGAGACTATCTAGGGCTTACTGGCCATCTATTCTAGCCTGAACTGTCAGGTTTAGGTTCAGTGAGAAAGCCTGAGTCAAAAGTAAACTGTGAAGTGTTTGAGGAAGATATCTGATGTTATTAATCTCTGATCTCCACATGCATGCACATACATGGGTGTCCAAATGTGCAGTGTGCACACACATACACAAACAGAAATTGCTGATGTCATGACCACTCCTCTGCTATGCAGTTAGGACTTGATAGTTGGAATGTGGACTACATTCATAGAGCAATTTTATCTGCAAGAAGGTACTATTTTCTTCTTTCCCAGACTTTCATAACTATCTCAATGGAGAATCTGCTTTACAGGCAGAAACTCAATGGCAAGGTATTCTCGGAAGTGTAGTTAGTAGATGTTCAGCCTCTGTAACATGGAAGTTGGTGGATATACCAGATGTGGGAATGAGTGCAGAGGGTTATCAGTGGATGTGTAAGGAGCATGGGCAACATGAAGGTCAAGATGATTGTCAGGATAAAAGCCTCTGAGACTGTGATAGCAACTCAAAGAGGTCTGGGTAATTTTTTTTTTCTTGCTCAGGGGTAGGAATGGTTTTTGATCCTGTTTGAAGCCAACAGTAGATCTTCTTCTTCTTAACAGATGGAATTCTTCTCATACATCATTAGTCACATGGGGTCCATAATTTCCCTGCTGTGTCTGTTCTTGACCATTGCCACCTTCCTGCTATGTCATGCCATCCAGAATCACAACACCTACCTCCACCTCCATCTCTGCATATGTCTCTTCTTGGCCAAACTTCTCTTCCTCACAGGTATAGACAAGACTTACAGCCAGGTCAGAATCCCTTATACTATTCTGCTACCAAGCCTCTTCTTCTCTTCACTGTCTTCTTCCCACTCCTATCTCGATCCTTTGCCCAGGGCTGTTGCACATGCTGTGCTCTCCTCAGTAACATCTCTTCTAGTTGACTTTTTTTTTTTTTTGACAAGTGTCATTTAACAATCTGTTCCCTGGGGCTGGGAAGATGTCTCCATGGATAAAATGCTTGCTGTGACATATGTGCATCCATACTCACACACACAGAAACACATAAATCATACATATGTACAACAAAAAATAATAAAATAATTTTATGATTATGTTATGAATTGCTTCAGTTCCTTCTTTTACTCAACTTAACAATCAATGTTTCTCTTATATAGTAATTTTCCCTCAAGAGACAGTTGACAATGTCTGCAGACAGTTTTGGTGATCACACCTCTGGGGTGATGTTACTGGCATCAAGTGGACAGTGGTCAGGGATCGTGCTCACCATGGCACATTGTGAAGCATATCCTTTCTCTCAACCAGTATTAAAAATGAATAGTGATATGTCTCAGTGGATAGGGAGATGGCTCATTATGTAATGTGCTTGCCATGTAAGTGTAAAGACCTGAGTTCATATTTCCAACACCCTTGTAAAAATCTGGGTATATTGGTTCATGACTCTCATCACACTGCTGTGTGGCACAGAACAGAAGATCTTTGTCTAACTAGTCTAGCTGAACTTGTGTGTTCCAGGCTCAGTGAGAGACTTATTTCAATACATAAAGTGGAGAATAAAGGAGGGAGATATCTGACATTGACCTCTGGCTTCCCCTTGCATGCACATACATGTCCATGCATACCCCCACACAAGTGCATCGATGAGAACATGGGTATAGATATAGCATACACACATGCCACACACACACACAATCTTCACATAGTGAACAAGTAACCTACAGGTTATACTTTGCTGCGCCTTCCCACAAGTTTTTCAGATTGTCATTAACATGAACAATCAACTGTATCGTTGGGACAAATGTTTTCTAGCTGAATCAATTAGTGTCACATTTGCCGGGCTCCTCCCTGGTCAGGTAGTTCTGTGGAAGGACCAGGCCTGCCGGTTCCTCCCAAGGAGTTGAGGAGCTAGACGAGCGTACAATGAATCAGAAACCTCTCCTAGCCTCTGGAGAAAAACCACAGTGAGTCAGGAGTCTTTTCAAAGCAGGAACTCACAGAAAAACTCACTTTATTGCTATGAGCAGTTGCCTATATCATGTTGGGGATGAAGGCAGTGATTTTAGGATGGGCTGGGGGAAAGAGGTAAGGGCCAATAGGAAACTAACTATTAAAATTATTAATTTCAATTGCCACGTGGAGGTGGCAGGCAAGAAGCCATTAAGCATCTTACTGAGTCCTACCTGGCCAGAGACAGGTCACCAAACTTTTGCCAAGGCTCAGGAAGTCCCACTAGGCCTCATGCCTGGACCTTTCAGGACCCAACTTTTCCCTCTTTTGTTTTAGTAAGAGCGTTAGTCACCGTGGCCCCTGTCTTAGGTTCTTCCCCTCTGGGGATCTTACCCGTAATTGGGTACCATGTGTTTAGCTTGTTGAGAACCCACTCCATGGCCTGTCTTAGGTTGTCCTTCTCTGGGGAGCTTACCCATCATTGGTCACATGGAGGACGGAGGTGAATGCAGTGGGTCATCTGAGGAACATAATTCCTGAGTTGTCAGCCTGTGATAATGTATTTTGACCTGATGAAGTTTTATTGCCTCTAGCCACTGGTGAATAAATTGTGTAATTTTGTTAATTACACAAGGCCCGACAGTGAGGAGAAGGAGAAGGGGAGGGAGAAGGAGAA
This sequence comes from Jaculus jaculus, assembly GCF_020740685.1. NCBI lineage: Eukaryota > Metazoa > Chordata > Mammalia > Rodentia > Dipodidae > Jaculus > Jaculus jaculus. The sequence goes on along the minus strand of NC_059116.1, from coordinate 40,056,965 downwards.
AGAGTGGGAGGGGTTCAGGTAGAGGGAGAAGGTAGGGTAAGAAGTCATGTAAGCCCATCTGTAGTGGCTTGTCCCGGAGGTCCCACTGCCTCCTCTTCAAGTCTTCCTGGAGCCTCTTAATCTTGTCCTGGATGACTCCTAATTTATTGGTGTAAGGCAGCATTTTTCCTGTAAAAACAAACATATGCCTCCCGTTTTGGCCATTAGTAGGTATAGTCCTCTCCTGTTTTGTAGGACTACCTTAGCCAGGGAATCTAGCTTCCAGGAATTATATCTACATCTGGGATTAAGGTGGCTAGGGAACAAAGACCTGTCCAATTGGTGGGCAGAAATTTATAGGCCATCCCACCTCCACAAACATAAGCCATTCCAGAAGGCAGGCAGCATTGAGCATTGGGCTCAGATGTGTTAAAAGTACAGAAGGAAGGATGAATGTATCCCATATCTATATTGGATTTATTAGGGGAAAGGGGGGCCCAAATGCCCAGAAGAAATATTGGGAAAAGCTGGATGGGGATGGGGAAGGTGGCTGAGCAATTTTTTAGGGTTGTATGGGCATTTGTACTGTAAGCAGCCAGGGAGGCCCAGATATTTTAGGTCTCTCGTTGGTAACCAAATGGGACTTTTTCTTTTTATAAAGATTTTTTTATGGACAAAAATTCTATGAGCTTCATATAAGTTTTTATTAAAAACCTCCTTTCTGTTACAGAGTTTTTGTGCTTTAATTACTTCTTTGTACAAAGGTTGGAAAACAAACAAACACTTGGATCTTAATAATACAAACATAAATATTAAGGAATGGCCAGCTTTTATCAGTAGCACTGAATATGTATAATCTTGTTTACATGTAGGTGTTAAAGTCTTGCTGTCAAATGGCCCAGAGCTATGGATACAAGGCCAGCAAAATGGTTTCAGACAATTTCCCCTTTTTTATTTATTATTTTTAATGAACTGGGCCCTTTTGAGCCTCAGTGCAAAAAGACTGTGTCTGTCTTAGGTTGTCCTCTACAATATTTAGGCCTTACCCGTCATTGGTACATGAACTCCATCATTCATGTCCTGTCTTAGGTTGACCTAACTCAAGAGAATCTTACCCGTCTTTGACTACCAGCCTATGTAGGGGCTTTAAGATAATGTCTCAAGAAGCCAGGGTTGGGTCCGTAGCTATATTCCAAGTACTTCTGTATGATTATCCATAAAGGATCTCAAAAGGCTTTTAATGAGTATGGGCAGCAGACACATAATCAGTAAAAGATAAGCACCTGTAGTAGCAAAGCTTCCCATCCAAAAGTGAGAGAATTTTATCCAGGCAAGGCAGACTTAAAAGTAGATATTATGTCATCAGCAGCTTTAGCTGCATTAAAAGTAAGATGATTATTTTGTAAAGACAAAATCTCTGTATGGAATTGAATCAGATCTAAAGAAATATTATCGTTGTGTCAAATATCTCTTAAATGCATTTTCCCAACACTGTTGACTGTTATTATATTTTTTAGAAGTAACACAAATCCATTGAAAATCTACATGACACTCGAAATGAGTTCTAACTTTTAACCTTAGTATAGAGAGTGTCTAACAGGTGAAACTGTATCTAGGGTAAGGATCTAGCCCAAGATCTTAGAGGGAGGTACACTTTGAATTTTCTCAGGAACTACTTTAAAGCTGTAAGTACGAAGGATAGTTAGACATTAAAAGTACAAGCCTAAAGCCAAATGTCACAGTACACTTTAGGAACTCCTGTTAGGCACACTTCTTATATAGATTGAAATCTGAAACCCACCATCACACCATAAGATAAACAATTGAATATACTGGGGGCCATTTATTTAAATTACCACATTTCACCCATGGCTCCCAATAGATTTATAACTATCACATATTATAAATTGTTAGAAAAATTAAAAAATATCTAGGGTAAATAATGGCTTTTTTAGTTGGTCATGTGGGGGTAAGGATTCCCTGTTTTGTTTTTGTAATTGAGATTTGAGAGTCTGATTATAACTTTTAATGATAGCTTGGCCCTTGGGGTTGTATGGGATGCCTGTGGAATGTGAGATTTTCCAGGTCTTGGGGGTTGTATGGGATGCCTGTGGAATGTGAGATTTTCCAGGTCTGGAGAAAATCTACAAAGGCCTTGCCAACGAAACAGGGGCCATATCTGTTTTAATTTGATCAGGCAGCAAGAGAGTGGAAAAACATTGAAGTATATGATTAATGGCATGTTTAGACTTTTTTTTTGGTATGTGTTGATGTCCAGTAGGGTGAGGAAAGGTTAGTGAGTCTAGTCAGCACTAGATGGTGGACTTCACCCCTGTCCTCATACCTGGGTCAGTCCAAGGGGGCCACGTGCCAGTCTCCCAGGAGGTGGATTGCCTACAAGTTTCTGGTAAGGGAGCGTCAGGCACAAGTTGCTGGGGGGGGGGCATGTATTTAAATTATTAAAATTTGTTCCTGGCTCATAGTAGATTTATAACTATTATATATTATAAATTGTATTTAGTTTAATTTTAAAGGTCCCTACAGTTTTGACAAATTGAAGATATTATGACTTGAAAAATTTAACAAGTTAAATATTTTTAACATATAAAGGCATAGAGTAAACATTTTTAACTGGTATAAGGCATAGCAAGGAGAGACTTAAATACTGTAAACTGAACCATTATAACCTAAAATTAGTCTTAGTGTCTGTAGTTTTAACTTGTTTGAGGTTTTTTTTTAGTTTAAAATCTTAAGTTTTAGCTGGGCCCAAATTTCCCACTGGCTCTCCATTTCACAGAAACAGAACAGCAGATCACATTATGCAGTGACTGGCTTGTGTCTGGAGAGGAGTAACCATGTCCTTATAGAAATGTGTGTGGAATGATGAGGGCTGGGGATATGGCAAGTGCTATTGTCACATAAACATGTGAGTTTGAAAGGGCCTAAATTATATATGCTGCATCCATGTAAAAATCTAGGTGTGGCCACAGGGTGCCTGGAAACCCAGTTTTATGTGTAGTGGGGACAGGAAAATTGCTGGGGCTCATTGGTTCGATAGTTTGACCCAAACAGCAGCTCTGGATGCAGTAAGGGACTCCATGTCAAGGAAGCATGTGGATGAGGCATAGAGGAGACACATGATGTTCTCCTCTGGTCTCTACACATGGGAGTGTGGGGCACATTCAGCTGAACACATGCATGTGCGCACGTGCACACGCACACACACAATACACACCACACATGCTATACACACACACCAAAACTTATGAAAATAAAAGAAACCCAAGACCCAAGAAATATTTGTGGAATGAACAAATGGGCCATGTTTGGGGAATTTTCTTTACTGTCTTTTTATTTGTTGTTGTTTTTGAGGTATGATATCACTGTAGCCCAGGCTGACCTGGAATTCACTAAGTAGTCTCAGAATGGCCTGGAAGTCATGGTGATCCTCCTACCTCTTTTTCCTGATTTCTGGGATTAAAGGAGTGTGCAAACATGCCCTGCATTTTCATTTTTTTTAAATTTTCATACTTTTATTGGTGCTGAGGAACAGTACACAAACATTTCAATTGTACACAAGTCTTAACACACGTACCAAAAATCTAAAGACCATGTATTGTTTCTTTAGAAGTTATTCCAGTGACACTCAGCTTCAATCTTAGAGGCGTTTTTCCTTATTAGGCTCTCGTGTAGAAACATCTTCAAATTCTCACAATCTCTACTCAACTCCCACTGGTTCACAATTTTAGTATCATATACACTGCAAATGCAAATTTTTCATCTTTCACGGTACGTTATCAAAATTATTAAGAACACTGGACTACCACGACTAGAGACGTCACAGAGGCACACAGTGCTGACAACAGGGCAGTGACCAAGGAGAGGTTTTTTTGTTTTTTTTCTTCTTAGGAAACGGCTCTACTAAAAACACAGACTAGGAGTAATTGAAAATATTCAAGACATGTTAAATGCACAAATGTGACTCCAAATTGCCATTTAGTATGTTTTATATTGTAGGATATAAAACTAACCCCCACCTATGGAATGTTAAGCTGACACGCAAGACAGTCAAAGCTTCCCATAATTCAATATCCCACTATTTTCTGGTTGTACCAAAAAATAAACAACCAGCAAATGATTTCACCTCTTAAAAAAAAAAAAAACATTTACACTTAAAAAAATGGGATGAGGTGGGATTCCCTCCTTTTAAAAAAATGTTTCTAGAACTACTAAAAAACTTGCATTTACAAAATAGTTGATAAAAAATATTCTTCTTGATTGTACAAGAAGGAGACAGGGATGCTGATGGACACGGTGGATGACTACTCAGCCTTGGCATCTTCCTCTCCAGCCTACTCAGAGGCTGGACTCTCCTTGCTCTTTGCCTCTCCGTTCTCGGCAGCTAGGTCTTCTTTAGTCTCTGGCTTAGTCACTTCAGCCTGCTTGCCCTTTGCTCCCCTCTTCCCTTTTGCTTGCACTTTTTTGTCTGAAGGTTTAGCCTTTCCCGCTGCTTTTTTTTGGCTTCGCTTCCACCTTCGGAGGAGCCGGTTTCGGTTTCGCGGACAGCCTGGCCGATCTGCGCTTGGGCTCGTCCTTCGTGGCCGAGCTCACCTTCCTCTTGGGCATCTTCTTGGCGCGTGCGGATGCTGCGGGCCAGGGCGGCGAGAACCTTCCCGAAGCTACGCTGCCTGTCCGCCGCCCCTGCTCTGCCTCCCGCCGCCGGACTGCTAGGACCCAGGGCGGGGGCTGTGGGAGAACCGGATGGAACGGGATTGGAGCCCACCCCCTCCTCCCTTTTCAGTTTTTTGAGCGAGGGCTTTTACTCTAACTCAGGCTGACCTGGAATTCACTGTGTATTCTCAGGGTGGCCTTGAAATCAAGGAAATCTTCCTACCTGTCTCCTGAGTTCTGTGAGTAAAGGCATGTGCCACCATGCCCTGCTGGGGGAGGAGGCTGATGCTTGTACTTCTCCTCTGTAGACAGCCTGTAGCATCATCACGGGACCTCTGCACTGTCTGTTCCTTGCCTGCTTTTTCTGGATGCTGGTGGAGGCTGTCATGCTCTTCCTCATGGTCAGGAACCTGAAGGTCCTGAATTACTTGGAACCTGAAGGTCCTGAATTACTTCAGCTCCTGCAGTGCTAAGAGGTTGCATTCTGTGCCATTGGCTAAGGGTTCCCAGGACTGGTGGTCATTTCTGCCAGTGTGCAGCCACAGGACTATAGAATGCATAATCGGTGAGTGACGTTTTCTCTTTCTAAAGAGCCTCCTTTTTGTCTCATGATGATTATTAACTTCATGAGATCAACAGCATGGTTACCAAGAAACTGGCTCTTTTTAGTGTGTGTGCGTGCGTGTGTGTGTCTGTGTGTGTGTGTGTGTGTGTGGGAGGTTCCTGG